>NW_019389292.1:0-4738 GCF_000671375.1 Centruroides sculpturatus
CATTATTTTTTTTATCTTTGATAATTAATCTTCGAGAAGATTTAAATATTTCTGAATAAATAAAGGCAAAGGAAGCTTTGGTATTCCATGAGGAAGTTGCCAATTTTCATTGAGAACGTTTCTTATCGTACATCTCGCTAAATGTTTCAACGGGCACGGCTCTAAATAACGATGGCGTAACGACTCCAGAATACCCGTATCCATCAATTTGTACATAAAATTTCTATTTCTTTCGTTATCGGCCTGATAAATAATCAACTCGATCGAACGTTTTTGCAATTGACCCGAAGCTCTCAATAGGAACTTCAAGCAACTCAATATTTTGAGAGAATTATCGTTTTCCAAAGCCGCATCGATATCGTCGTCTACTGTTTCTCTCAGCCTAGATATAAGTTTTAACAACACAATATATAAATCCGCGGCTTCGAAATTATCCAAGAAACTTCTCAGTTCTTCGTATTTTGGGACGAGTCTTGCACCGTATTGTAATAATAGTAATAGTAATTGGGGTTTGACGAGAATTGCAGCCAGATAGCACGGAGCCAATCGAGACGGATATTCGATACAGCGATCGACAAAACGGGTGCCACAAAACGTCATCCTGACTTTGTTGGCGTGGTAAAGAAAAAAAGAAACTGTGTGATGTTCTACGAGATACGCGTCGTGTTGTTCGGGAGTCAACAGCCACTGTCCCACAGACAACGCGTTGTTGGAGTATATACCGGCGTGATTGAATATCATAGAGAAATGTCCTTCGGAGTGAAATATGCAATTGAGCACTTCGGCTACCAAAGACGAATCCTTGACATTCCAATAAGTGCACACTTTGGCCATGTGATAAACGACGAGCCTTTCGAAATTTTTATCGGCCGAGATATTGCCGTGGATTCTCTTCCAAGAATAATACAAAGTGAGAATCTCTAGAAGAAGTTTTTCTCCCGAAAACTCTTTGACGTCGTCGGAATGGAAAGATTGATTGATTCGAGAATCTAGAGCCATAGAAATGTGGCGATTTTCGATTGTGTCTTCACCTCTTCTTCTTTGGTTTTGCATATTCTCAATTCTTTGTTGTTTTTGTTAAAAAATTTTCCCTTGTTGAGTTCTCTTTATTAATTCTTATTGTTTAATCAATTGTAAATAAAATGTGGATATAATCTATTACGAT
This sequence comes from Centruroides sculpturatus, assembly GCF_000671375.1. NCBI lineage: Eukaryota > Metazoa > Arthropoda > Arachnida > Scorpiones > Buthidae > Centruroides > Centruroides sculpturatus. The sequence continues at coordinate 1,166 of NW_019389292.1, forward strand.
CAGCTCTTACGAAAGTTTTATTGAGCTTAAGTAGTATATACTACTGGATTTATTATTACAGGAAATAAGGTTATAAAATTTTATGACAGTAATGTACAGTCTTTAGTAACTTGCCTACTACAGTTATATAATGTACAGTATTGCAAAGTCTTCCGGATATCGAAAATATTCGTTAGTTATCATTTTTCTATTGTCAAGAAATTTTTAATTACTTTTTCGAGACATTTTTTTTTTCTAATTAGTGAGGGTTTTCTGTATTTTATTAAAATGTTTTCATGTACAGTACAGCATCACTGAAAGTAGGAGAGGTTCGCTCGTTTACAAATGTACATTCTCATTGCCCTCGAAATCCATAAAATTGTATCAATAAAATCAATGAAAACAGATTTTTTACAATTCATCATTATAAATTTACATAAAAGACAAAATTTCGAGGCCCCACTGTGTCAATAGCCTGGACTAAAAGGCTCTTTTGACACTCCTTTTTAAGCCTGAGTGTTAAACACGATTATAAAATATTTTATTGGGCTGCAATTTGAAAAAAAAAATGGTAGACCTATAAATTCCCACTGTCGACCTTTTGTCTGTCTTTCCTTAATCTATATAACAGAATTATATGGATGAAATCCGAGACTAGATATGAAAACTGTAGGGGCAGGAGGCCCCGATTGACTATATATGAACTTCCGATATTTACAGGAAACGACGTTATTTTAATTCAAAAATTCTTCCCCCGAAAGGTGTTAGATAGATGACTGGCACGACTATATTGTGAAAGGAAAAGTATGATGTACAGGGGCAAGCCACTACTAATTTGAGGTGAAAAGCATATATTTTAAATTAAACAAATTAAAAATTACAGCCCGGCATCGAGATGATGTCACAATACATAATTTATTATATAAATTTTATACATATATCGATTTATTGTATATTATTTACCGCCGGAAATCATTATTCAAGAGCTGGTTTTCGTTTTGAATGACGATATCCGGTGGTAATTATGATGTGTTGTTATTAATATCTATGAATTCTACTAATAAATTTCAAGAAGCAAACTTTCCCTTGAAATTTTTTGCAATTCTCGTCGTTTTGTCACTTACGAAGCCCAAAAATATATATAAAAGAACAAAGAACCCATTACAAAAAGAACCCATTGTATGTGTGTGTGTGGCACTATCTGTTATGATATATTATTAGATATTATAAAATGGCGAAAAACTAAATTTTGAGGATGGAGATGAGTTCCATGAAAAATTTTAAATGCTAATAACGAATAAAATCTTCATTAAATCCATTCCCATTCGAGATATGACATATGATCCCTCCTCTATCTTTAACAATCAAAATTTAATGGCATAAATTCGCCTAAAGTAAAAATTTTATGAATAACATAGCTCTTTAATTATTATATTTAATCAAGAATGTATTATCCCATAGTTTTTTTTTTAAATATAAATTTATATTTTAAAAAATCTATGGGATGAATCTGGAATTTTTCAGAATGATTCAAACACGGAAACGGAAAATCATTTTAAAAGTAAAACAAAAAACAAAAAATGTCGTTTAGTATTTTACATTTTTCTATTAATTAATTCACTTCTGTATTCGTAATATTAGTTTAAAAAAATAGACATTTTTTTTATATCGTGAGTAATACAAGTTTGGCAAGATTTTCCATCTCTACGTCGACTTCATTGAGGATGAGATCTGTCCTTAAAGAGCGTTGTAACTATGGACAGTTCCTCTTTAAGAGTTTTCCCATATAAAATCCTCCTGGAATAAGACTTTCTACGGAAGATGCGTTAACAGATCTTGGGTCCTACTGATTCTAACTTGACAGAAATTAGTGTCTATTTAGGTTTGGTTTATTTGTATACGACAACTCGACACGTGGACAATATGAGGAATGGTACACCTCCCGTGTGATCTTTTATGGGAAACTGATCTTTACTAACGTGAAGATGACCCGAAAAACTCCACGTAGGAGAGGTTCGAACCCACGATCAACTACCAGTGACGGGTGGGTCCTCTATTTTGATATCAAACACGCGAAGAATTATCTCAATGTGTAGAAACCTCGCATTTATTACTAATTAAAACATACTTTTTGAAAAAACCCGATAAGCTTAGTTACTTAATAAATTTAAAACAAGTTTATTTTTGAATTGTAGGACAAGAAATAAATTATTCGCATCGTTAATTTAAAAAAAAAATAAGTCCAGTAGGGACTTATCACTTCGTGTTATTAAATGTCAAAAGATTAATAGTAATATTCACATGTCCTTGATAAGAAAAATTAATATATAATCACGCTCAACTTAGGAAAAATATATAACTTAACATTCGTATTTCCTATTAAGTAATTTAAAGCAATTTCCTTTTTATATTGTGATCTGCAATATTTCGAAAGACTGATAAAGTCAAATCATTGTTTGAATCACTTCGGTTAAACACACGTCTTACGTAACGTTCATTTTTAGTTTCTGTTTTTTTTTTTTTCTTTTCCCTCCCCTCTGTAATTACTAATTTTAATAAATAAAATTTAATAATTCATCAAAGGGGCGAAGTGTTATTTTTGATATTCGAAACGGTTCATCGAGTTTCCTGCAAGCGTTAAAGCGAATTACCAAATTGATACGAAGACAGTCAATGTCAACAAGATCAGTCTAAAAATTAAAGGTAAAGTTTTAAATTTATATTCTATTATTAATTAAATAAATAAAAATTAATTTAGTATATAATTTTTTTGTTTAACTTATCAGTTCCTCTCTCTCAAGGCTTGAGTTTTAGGGGACTGTTTTATAATCTTTCGGCGCGTATTTTTCATATTTTGAGTTAAACCTCTCATCATCTGATAACTTTAAATTTAGATAATGCTGAAATTGTGGTAGAAGCATTTATTTTTAAATTAATTACTCGTCGCGTGAATACTTGTACGGTACAATTTCTTTTTTCCTGTTAAGCATTGATCTAATGATAAATTACGAACATTAAATTACTCGGGTAATTAAAAGTCGAAAGGACTCTTAATATTAACATTACAGATCTACGCCACTATTTTCTATACAAAAATAAGCTTTCAATCATGGTTCGTCCATAAACCATTGTCCTATTTTAATTAAAGTTTTTCACCCAAAAAACCCAAGTTTCAAGACCACCCTTTTGGAAAAATTACATTATATCATCGAAGTAAAAACACAGAGGGGAGAAATAAAGTTCAGTAACACAAACTGCACCTTGAAATATATATATATATATATATATTTTTTGGCATTAAAATATAGAATTAAGATTGAAATATATGAATATTACTTTCAGCATCTGATTATAATTTAAAATATCATAAACATTTTACAGTCTACTACACTTTATTTATTGAAACGTTGAAATTACACAACATGGTATATTTTGCTTATATTATGACAGATATAATGGATTAAAATGAAGTATGACGAATTAATTAATAAACCAGACAATATAACTAAAACGAGTAATGTTTATAATAAGGTCAGAAACCAATTTGTTTTGGTCAATTTATTATCTTAAAAACGGTTTGATCTAGTTAATTTT
>NW_019389293.1:0-4874 GCF_000671375.1 Centruroides sculpturatus
TTCAAATTACTTTATAAAAAATAAAATTACACAACTATCGATTGCTGAAAAAATTCTTTTACGAATAGTTTGCATTTGTCTTTAATTCCTTCGATCCATTTAATAAAAATATACTAACCTAAAAATATATAAATCTAATGCCTATAACACATTATATTTGCTACTCACCTTTCTATATATAAGGGTGCAGAAAGCTATCTTTAATTTCATTGCATAGATTTCAGTTATAAACGCATTAATATTATATATACAGAAATACATCGCAAGTACAACAAAAAATCCCGCAACTGTAGCATACAACTTGTATTGATTCCGTTCCTCTCTGTTTTCAAAATAATTTATTATTAATCCTATGAAGTATGCTTGGCCTGCAATTGACGCTGTCATCTGCGAACGAACATAAATATCAGTTATTTCAATTATTTTAAAACATTCTTTATGTCGTTTAAATCAGTTGTCGTAATACCTGAATGAGTACAAGTAGAATAATTATTAAGTATTTCCAACCAACAAAACGTAATAAAGCTTTCATTATGCTCGAATTTTTCTTCTGCAATTCCTGATTCCATTCTCTGAAAAGAAAATACAGTAAAAGGTTATTCAAGCGAATATCTGTTATAACCGGGAATGCTGATATTCTGCTATTCAGAATGTATTTAGACACGTGCTGCGCTAAAAATCCGGAGCCACATTCTAAACAGAAATAGAGAGTGCTTATATATTAGTTACTACATTACAGAAGGAAAATGAAATGTTGATACAAGATAACTATGTAACGTTTCATTTTAAGACTGATACGTGAGTAAATAACGTGCCTAAACAGATCACTAATTTGCAGCAGCGTGCGTTGTCGGAGAATGTACAGTAATGTCTGCAGGAAACAGGGACGTGTAACTTATTAAATTTTGTATTAATTACTAAAGATTATAATATTTTTGCGTTTTCAACACCTAGACTCTCCTGTGTAATACGCAACAGACTAACGAACGTGTACGGAATTCAAAAACTTTTAAATATATAATTAAAAATCTTCTAATTCATATCTTTTCAATACGTAAAGTAAAATATAAATTTCATAGCATTTTAATTGATATAAGTAAAAAGTCGTTTTAAATACTTAGTATTTAATTTGATTAATGATTTTATGATTAATTTGTTTATCTGCAAGTTGGAATAATACAAATTTTTCTAAATTTGTTATAATATTTTTTGTTGCATAAATAGTTCAGTAAGCAAAACGTGTCGATTAATGTGTGCATGTGCACATTTATAAATCTACTAGCGGATAAAACGGCTTTGCCGGGGTAAAAAATAAACGCAACAAAGATTAAAACGAAAACCACATAAACAGTTTTGTTAGTTATCCTACAAATGTCATGCTTGACTAATGAGATTGCAAATATGATATATTAATGTTATTTCTAATGTCATGTTCAACGTATTATACCATTCACAGCCGAATATCAAATTGTAATATTCAAACCACTCATGGTTCGCGAAAAATATGACCAAATAATTAAACTCGGCACCCTCGAAAAACCTGGTAAAACATAATTTGTGCTCGCCGGTAACTTTCCTTATGTAATTTTACTATTCGAATGAAACAATAACACTGTTGCACAGACAAAATGGCTGCTGTGAAAGAAGGTTGAAGTTAATTTGACCGAAAGTAGTCGTTGACCTTATCCCGAAAGAGAAAATGGTAACGGAATCTATTTATTACTGTTTTATTATTATTGCTTAAAAAGTGGTCCGTGTTAGACAGGTTGTGATGAACCGCTCTTGTTCCAAGTTGTTTACCGTAACGACCGAAAGACTTTACAAAAGTCTTGTTTAAATTGCTCTTAAGAGATGACAAAGTGTTAAAGTTATTATTAACTGGATGAATTTAAAACGTACCTGTCGCAGCCATCGATACACTCGGCGTTATAAATCCTAAATTTCAAAAAAATTTAGAAACCAGTTGCTTAACTTTTCCGGCAATATTTGGTGGCGCTGTCGGTTACGATATTTTATTTTAAAAACTTTTTATATTTTTTAACTATTATAAAAAAGCAAAGAGATTAATTTGAAGGGTAGAGACGGATTTTATAAATAACTAGAAGATAATCTCGGCGTTGCTCGGGCAAAAAGTAACGATAGCAAAGACTAAGATTACTACATTACAGCCAATCTTACCCGTTTTCATAGAATGCAAGAATTAGTTACCTTGTTTCCAGACTAATTAGAGAATTTTTAGATGGATCTAAAAATATGTTCGATTTTTCTTCAAAAACGAAAAAAACTGCATCCGCGTTTTGCACGTCGCTTTCTCTTAACAATTCCATTGTTACGTAACACTTCCATTGTTGATGGAAGTGTTAAGCCTTAATCCTGCCCCTCTCCTCCGTGGGGAGGAATTTCAAAAAATCCCTTCTTAGTGTGCGTTCTCGTGACGTACCCTAACTGTGTACCAAATTTCAACTTTCAACTCCTAACCGTTTAACATCCCGGAACATTCTGGAATGTCGGGGAACGCTCTCAAATAATCTCGAATGTTCTGGAGTGTTCTAGAAATTTCTATAGGGCGAAACTTCCAGCCCTTATATCTTCAACAACACGCCCTTCAGGTAAAAACGGGAATTTTCTTCATGAATGGGGAATAGAGGGCTACCACACCATATAACTCGCTTNAACATTTGCTGTATTCTCTTTTAAAAAGGAAATTTAAATGAAACAATAACATAAAATTTGTATAAACACCTGTGTTATTACATGAAATGACAGTATGAAAAGATTAAGAGTTCTATTTTAAAAGATTAGTTGAGAAAACAACATATTAATTATTATATTACAAAATTTTAATTATTAATGAGAGGAAATAATAATACATACCAGAAAAATATACGAGAGAAAACACCAACAGTATCGAATGGGTTACTTTTTTCTTTCCTCTCCATTCTCATCTACACTTTTCTATACACTTTTCATATGTAATATTTATTACTTATCAAACCTATACATCTGTTCGATAACGTATAATATTTATATTAAAGTGTAAAGGTTTTGCGTGTTATTTGTGTTCAGAAAACCTTGAAATTACCTCTAGACGTTATATGAATACGAAGTTAACATTTTTGCAGCGCTATCAAATGTGATGTTTCGTTTTAAAATAACATACTGTAATTATAAAATAGAAAATAAGCCGAATTTTGAGAGTTGAAATAGGTTTTTATAAAACTAAACGTAAATACTAACAAAGAAAAAAGTTCCTGATCAAATTTGACTTGACTCGAGATACAACTTGTGAGTCCAGTAAAATTTTGATTGTAAATCAAATAAATATTATAAATTTTAATTTTGCAATATATTTTTATACTGTTAAGTACAGTAGAGCGTCGTTTATCCGAAAGTCGGTTATTCGAAAAAATTCCAGTCGGCCTAAAGTATAATTTTCATTTGTTTTTATATTTTTCAATGTATTTATTTCGTTTGTAAAACATAAAGAATTCATTTTTAACGATACAATAGCCAGGATTATTATTTTAAAAAGTTTACGTTAGGATTAACATGGACGAAAATTCAACGGGAAGCGACACGCAACGAAGAAAAATTTCAACACGAGATAGGTTAATATAGTTTTTCGTACATAATCGGTTATCCGAAAAATAAGTTATCCGAACAACCCCGGTCCCCAATTGATTCGGATAAACGACGCTCTACTGCACTATGCTACATATATTCAGTACACAAGTAATAATGACTAATGTGTGAGTGCCCGACTTGATAAACATTTATAAACCATTTTTATAAACTTTTATACTTGCTTTAAAATGAACGAAATTACGTTTGAATTCACGGGAAAAAATTTTTATCCTTTTTTCCCATGAGTTCAACACTTAATAATAAAAAAAATGCGATCGTATCTTTTCTCTGGATTCACTTTCTTTCAAGGGTGACACAGCTTACAAATGTGTCACCCGGCATCTAAGATCGAAAAATTAACTATTGGGCAATTGAATAAAAAACTCCTAATAAGGTAATGAAAAAACCAGGACAAACCCCCTAATAAAAAGGAGGGGTCGATAAGTCGTCGTCGTCATCCAGTTTTTTCTTGAAATATGTGTGATCCAAACTGCCGACTACAGCCGTCGCCAACTCTCCTCTTGCCGAACAAACAGAAAAAAGATAAGCCTAAAAAATATCCCTCAATACAGAATCGCCGAAGTTCCCACCGACTTGAACATCGATACGTCGTAACGTCGTAGGACCAATACGTGTTTAAGGTATTTATCGTCTCGCGAAAGAATGTGAGGTCTTTCTCTCTCGCAGTCAGGGTCGTAATCTTAGTAATAAGGTCCCTACATATAAATATATATAATATTTTTAGCATCTGCTAAGCATCTGTATACAGCTTGTAAATAGATAGTATCGATTAATAAACGGGTATTTTGTTAAATGATAACTTTGGGTATTCATTCCGGTTGTCTCCTTCCGCCTCTGTTCCGAGTCCGAAAGCATACGACGCGACCGCTCGAGCGAAAAATAACGTAACGGCCAACGAAATTTCCGTGTCCGGAAGAGGTGCCGACTCAGAGGCCACAAATATATATGTTACCGCTAAAGCTCGGAAACTCGTTTATCTGGAGATTTACGAGTTTCCGAGCTTTAGCGGTAACATATATATAAAACAATCTTCGCTTGTTCTATTTAATTCAAGGCTGTGGAGTCGCGTAAAAATCTACCGACTCCAACTCCGTCTCCGACTCCGACTTTTCCTTACCATCCGACTCCGACTCCACAGCCCTGATTTAATTTGATTAGACTTAACCAAATAATAATTAATTAAATCTGAAAGAATTAGGTAGCAGTAACTGAAATATCGATGTCCACAA
>NW_019389294.1:0-4741 GCF_000671375.1 Centruroides sculpturatus
ATAGACAGCTTTTAATTAAGCAATTAAGTTTTCATTTAGGTCACAATATAATGATTAAATGAAGAAAAATTATACTTTCACAAATTTTAGAAAATTTTCTAAAAATATTTGTAGTGAATGACCTAAATGCCATCATTTAGATTATCAGATTATTCCGTATTGGATAAATGTTATAATTTATAGTTATCTCCAGGTTTTTTCAATTGATTTATTTTACGAAAGATATGATTAATTTAAGATAAAACTCAGAATATTTGGAGAAATAATTATGTTAAAATAATTAATAAAATTATAAAGATAGATATTTTTATTATAAACATTGCACAAAAACAATTGTTAGATAAAAATTTTTTTATGATTGCGATGCTTATACATATTATAAAATCAAAAATGTTCATTTTACTGGACTTCTTTATAATAGTATTATTTCAAAACACATGATTAGAGCATTGAAATTTTTACATCATCACAAGCAGAATTGTTGTTGTGTAATGATTATGGTCTATTTTGTGAAATGTAATCATTATTTTTCTTTGTGTAATGATTTTTTGTTTTTTTTAATAACAATTCTGCTATATTATAATGTAATATAACCCCGTTTTTACAAAGAAATTAAGTTAATTTTGATTATAAACATCATTTCTTGTTGGTTTATATTTTTGAAATATCACGTTTCTGTTGAAAAATATATATTATAATTTATTCTATTGTTCATGTTAAATTCAGAAAATAACTAAATAATAATAAAACTTAAAATTTTCTAATACATGATTTTACAAATTGTAAAGTGATTTTAAATGTTTATATTTTTATCAAAAATTTTATTAAATCATAATTTACAATATATTTAAAAAATAAACTATTTTTAAAATGATGGAGTCAAATTAATTTTCCAATCTTACATAATTGTATTGTAGAAAAATACACAAAAATTCAAGTTTCTTTCTTTTCTGACTTACGGACGATAAACGACTTCCAAATTCTAAAACATTACATTAATTAATAATGAGATAAAATTAAAGTTAAAAAGGTAAAACATTTATCTCATTTAGTATTTTTTTTTCTCATTATTAGCATAATGTTTTAGAATTTGGAAGTTGTTTATCCTCCATAAGTCAGAAAAGAAAGAAAATTGAATTTTTGTGTATTTTTCTACAATACAATTATGCAAGTTTGGCATAATTTACAATTTTTCATTTATTATTTCAATATAAAATTTAATTTGTATATTTAATATGATATCTAACTTGAGTAATATATATTAAAACCTTACATTTTAATTAATTAATTATCTAAGCCATTAAAAATATTAGACTTGGATTTTACATATGTATATACATACAGTAGACTGTCACTGATCTGGTCATTCCTTGCACAGATGAGCTCCAGATTATTGAGTGTGTGCTGACTAAAAGCAATGAATAATGTGACCTGCCACTTTTCAGTACTGATTCATTTTGGAGGCAGATGAACAAATAATACAGTTTAATGAAATGCATTACTATACATAGAAATGAAACCTGAATAAACAGGAAAAGAAGATAACTAACGTTTTTAAGGAAGCTGAAGTGCACACTGGAGGGTATGTCAGATAATTGAGGGCCAGATTAGAGTGTATATATTGTATGTATATATTTTTATTAAACCAAAATCTATTTTTTAGAGTCAATTACCAATAATTACATGTTTTAGAGTATAATTAAACAATGTTGTCTCAATAAAACCCCTAACTCACTCATTTGAGAGTAACAATTTCATTCATTTTTATTGGTTATTATGTGGTTATTGAGTTAGGAGTTTTATTAATCTTAACCAGTAAACTATTGTCTTCTGAATATTGTCTCATTGTATTAATTAAATTTTAAATATTTATTTTAATTTGATGGTTGTTTTTTACTGTGTTTTCTTTCATATAACCCATGGAGTTGCGTGTTTAAAAGATAATTTGAAATGATGCAGTTATGTGATTAATTGGGTTATGCATCAGTTTGAAATTACAATTATAAACTTACACCTATGGAACAGTGGCTGCTTCCTTAGGTGCAAGGTATACAGTGGAATATTATTGTTATTTTTAGTATATAAATCCATTTTACATAGATAAAATATTATATCTATGTTATTTTCAATAACAGAATAAATAGATAAATTAAATATTTTAGAAATTGATTATTTACAATTGAAATTTGATACTCTTAGTCAAAACTTAAAATTTCTTTCAGAAAATAGGGGTACTGTAATTAAACGTCACAAATATTGGTGTCATGTTGATAAATAAACAAAATAAAAAAAAATTATTTATTTCAAGAAGCAAGACTTTTTTATTTTTTCTAATTTAAGAAGTCTATGATAAATGTTTTAGTCTTTAATTTCAATTATGTTCTACATCACTCTGGTGTGTTGATTGAGTGCTGAAGCTGAAATTGTCAGATATTTAATTAAAAATTTTAGTTTAATAAAAATGTTAGCTTTCTGAACTAAGCAGTTGCTTTGTTTATTTTTCTTAACACATCATGCATTGCAACAACTTTAAAATATTTTTCTTCAGCTAGTTTGAACAGTATTATATAAGAATGTACTGTAGTCAATTACAAAATTTATATTTTTAATATTTATAAATATATTAAAAATTTTTTGTGAAAAGATATTGTGAAATGCAAATTCTAATGTTACTATAAGAACAGCAAACTTTACAATTTTTATATAATTTGAATAATGTAAAGTTTGAGTAAATTGATATCATAACATATCAAAACAAATTAGAAAATGAAGTAAAGATTATAATTAATTAAAATTATAAAAAAAGAAAGTGAAATATGATTATAGTTATTTAATTACAAATATTTTGCTGAATATACACTATTAAATAAGTGGCTTTGTATAATATATACTCTTAATTTGTAAATATTGTTTTTTGTGTATATTTCACAAGTTACTAATTTAGCCATGATAAAATATCTTAGTTTACAAAATATAAAAATTAAAAAATTTAATCAAACAAAATAAAATTATGAATAGTTTATTTATAACTTGAACTTTTTAAAAATTTATCTTCTTAAATGTTGATATTTTAAAAGACAAATTCAATATAAAAAATTTTTAAAAGAAAAATGTTTTTTTGTTATCAAAACTTCTGAAGTCTAACTTACAAAGAAGTTTTAGAAATGTATATATAAATTATAAATATACTATTGATTATTCAGTTAAAAATAATTTTTTATATTAGATTTATTTAAAGCTGAATTTTCAGTTAAAATATAATATAATAATGTTTGCATTATTTTCATTTATCAGAATAATAAAATTACGTATTATGAATAAATTTAAAATTTCAATATAATTCTGAAAGTTAGGAAAATTTATTTGCACATTAACTATACAGTAGTTAGTTACATTTTGTTAAGTACCAAATTTGCAAATGTTCATAGTTTGGTGGAAAAATAAAAACAATAAATTACTTTAAACAGAAATTTATTGTNGAAAAGATATTGTGAAATGCAAATTCTAATGTTACTATAAGAACAGCAAACTTTACAATTTTTATATAATTTGAATAATGTAAAGTTTGAGTAAATTGATATCATAACATATCAAAACAAATTAGAAATTGAAGTAAAGATTATAATTAATTAAAATTATAAAAAAAGAAAGTGAAATATGATTATAGTTATTTAATTACAAATATTTTGCTGAATATACACTATTAAATAAGTGGCTTTGTATAATATATACTCTTAATTTGTAAATATTGTTTTTTGTGTATATTTCACAAGTTACTAATTTAGCCATGATAAAATATCTTAGTTTACAAAATATAAAAATTAAAAAATTTAATCAAACAAAATAAAATTATGAATAGTTTATTTATAACTTGAACTTTTTAAAAATTTATCTTCTTAAATGTTGATATTTTAAAAGACAAATTCAATATAAAAAATTTTTAAAAGAAAAATGTGTTTTTGTTATCAAAACTTCTGAAGTCTAACTTACAAAGAAGTTTTAGAAATGTATATATAAATTATAAATATACTATTGATTATTCAGTTAAAAATAATTTTTTATATTAGATTTATTTAAAGCTGAATTTTCAGTTAAAATATAATATAATAATGTTTGCATTATTTTCATTTATCAGAATAATAAAATTACGTATTATGAATAAATTTAAAATTTCAATATAATTCTGAAAGTTAGGAAAATTTATTTGCACATTAACTATACAGTAGTTAGTTACATTTTGTTAAGTACCAAATTTGCAAATGTTCATAGTTTGGTGGAAAAATAAAAACAATAAATTACTTTAAACAGAAATTTTATTGTATTTTCTGTTTGTCTTTTCAAGAATCACACAATTTATAGTTATTTAGAATTTCAAAATTCATATAAATATGTCAAATTTCATTTATATTAACCCTTAAAAACAAAGAATGTTTACTAGAAAAATATAGTTTTTCAATTCAGCAAAGAATGACCAAATTAGCTAACAGAAAAATGTAATAAAATTAATATTAAATACAGTTCCATTATTAGCATTTCTTAATTGTTCTAACTGTACACCCTTGTTAATACAATGCTCATAGGAAAAAAAGAATTTCATGTTCTTATTACAGAAACTTGATGAAAAAAAATTGTTTTCATTATACTTTCCATTATTTATGAATTATTATTTTAAACTTTTTCTACTGTCTTTATATTTAATTTTCAGAGTTTCAAAATCTGGAAAGTATTCATTCAGATAATG
>NW_019389295.1:0-652 GCF_000671375.1 Centruroides sculpturatus
GGCCTTCTCATTGTGGGCCTGGCCGGATATGAAAAAAGGCCAAAGGCCCTCTTGGTGCTTACAGGGCGGAGAGGGAATAATTAATAATGATAAAATAAATCTGAAGGTAAACAGCATGTGTCCAGTGAGAATCTCACAGGTTGCTAGATAGGTTTTATAAGAAGTAAAGCAGAAATCCTTGAAATTAGCCCAAATTATTTTTAAAGTGCCCAAAAAGCAGTAGGTTGCTCAAATCTACAGTAGAGCATCGATTATCCGACCCCCAAGTAACCGTCACCTCGGTTAACCGATCACGTTCTAGTTAGCAAATTCAAATGTCCGCTAGTGATGTGGCACTACAATATTTGGCTATGTCTTGGCTACTTTAATATTATTTTTACGTGTTTTAGCTGGCAACACTGGATCAACCATGAAGGGAAACCAGTATTTAAACGAGGCTTAACTTTCTAATTTTTAACGATACAATAGCAACGATTATTATTTTAAAAAAAAATTTGATAGACTTAACTTGGAGGAAAATTCAACGCAAAGTAGGTTAATAGCGATATACTAATATACTAATTACATGGGATATAATAATATACTACACTAATAATGGATTTTTTCATACTTTTCGGTTATCCGACTTTTCAATTATCCGACCAACCCCAGT
>NW_019389295.1:1970-5010 GCF_000671375.1 Centruroides sculpturatus
TTACCATGGGTTTTTATGGGAATTTGATTAATTTGTTCTGGAGACTCCAAAAAATAAAAAAATATATACTTTCTTACTATGTTTATTTATATGTAATAATAAAAATACATATGTACACAGTCTTGCATTTTTATCAGTCATGTTTTTTTTCTGTTTGTGGGGGTTAAAGAATCTCTCCAATGTTGATTGCTTTTCTCTCTTCTTCAGGATTTTTCAGAAGTAATTAATAGCATTGTAATTGTAGAGATCCCCAAGCTTATTAACCTCAACCTGGTTTGGATGCCATTCTAAGATCATTGTTCTGACATCCTCCCACTTCTTCAAAGGATCTTTAATAGCAGATACTGTATTAGCATTAATCCTCTTTTTCAGAAGAAAACATATCTTTCCAAGTTTTTTGGTGTTCTTCATTTAAAAGTTCTTGGAGTTCTGTTGTCAGATCATTTTCAGATTCCATTATGAGCTCTTCAATGTTCTATATTTCTCAGATGTAATTTTCATTACTCCTTTAGCTGCTTGAGTCTTCTTGAGTATATCTTTCTTAGCTAAGATTGTGATTACTGTAGACCTATTCAAGCCACATTGCCTAGTAACATCAGACGTGTTCTGTTCACTGTCTACCTTCGCTATTATATCTTGCTTGGTTTCTATGGTGAGCACAGTTATTGAAACTCCACTCTTTTTAGGCTACATAATATTATCAGTTTCTTTTTTAAATAAAAAGTTCAGAAAAGCAATTACAAAAATTCAGAGAACAAAAATCAACTAGTGTACAAAAAGAATTATGTAAATGTGAGGCCTAAATGAAATTTGGAATTTGGTTTTAAAATGGTTATGAATATCCAATGGGACAGTTAAACTCTCGCCTTTTGAAAATAAAAACCAATGCAAAACTTAACGAGTGCCTGCCCGACAGTCTCATAAAGAATATAAAAAATTTTGTCAGAAAGGTAAACAAGACTGGAATTAGAAGGGAACGTTTCAAAGTTCGGAGGAATACTATCCAGTCGGTATCAAATTGAGTGTCAATACTGATGTCTTTCAAGCTCCGAAAAAGGTTTCAAATTGTCGCCTGGAGACAAGAGAAGACCAATTGGTATTAACTATTTTATGTTGCTTCTTGTGTTTGTTCTGTGAGGTGTTCATTATCTGAACATGTGTTTGTTGTCAGACAAAGAAAATAAAAATCTTTTGCGAAAGTGTTCATTGTCTGATCTGTTCACAGTTCGAACTGTTCATTAACCGATCATCCACTGTACATTTAAATTTTATTGGAGAACATATTCCAGAATGTAGTTTTAATGTTCAGTGTAAGCTACTAACATATTAAAGCAATATGCTACATCAAAGTAATAGAAATAGTAATTGCAATTTTATACAAATTTGAAAAAAGTGGCATAACATGCAAATGTGGGAGAGTTTCCAGTTCTGGTAATTACAAAATATCTGAAGCATGTAGAAGGGCACGAATAAATATTATCAAACTTTTTAAATGTTAAGTAGCCAGTATATTGAGTTGAAGTGATGGATGGCTCCACAAAAGCTAGTAAACTGAATTAATATTTCAATGCATTTCGAAAATTTATATTTTCAACTGATGGAAAGATACTTTTCTATAAAGTGTGTGACAAAAAATTGGATCAGATAAGCTGTTTCAAGTCAAGCAACATTTAAAAACAAATTTGCATATAGAAAATGAGCAAAGGAAGCTGAAGCTGGTTCATGGCAGAGTTTGTTAACAAGCAGCAGAGGAGATACTTTGAATGTTGCTACAGATGTCTCATCTGTGGCAATTTAACAAGGATCTATGTTCAGCATTCCTGTCAGCAAATATTCTCTTTAACAAATTGAATTTTTAAAGAAATAAACAAGAAAGTATATTTCAAATTAATCTATCTTATGAAAATTACATCTACCAAAAAGCTATCACAACACCATCAATAGAATTCACTGTGACTTAGAAGGAAATAAAAGGGTTAGTATCAATGAAATAATGGATACTGTAGGTTGTGCAGCAGCAAATGTGATAATAAGAACTCTGGATATGAAAAATATATATTTTATATATAGTAATTAATTGTTAGAAGATTACGTTATAAAAATATATTTGTTTACAATAGAAGTTTTGGAAGTTGTCAATCATACAACAATTGCAAAATTGGATCAGATAAGCTTGCATGACCATAGAATAGATTGTCACTACGAATACATTAGTGCTATATTTAGATCCCTTATGATTAAAGTCAAGGAACATCATGATTCAATTACTAGAAAATCAGGCAATATGGCCTTGGCTGCCTATGCATCAGATGCAGATGTAGAGATTTACTTTGATTAGAGCTCAACTTCTACATTGAAATCCATTACCATCACATATAAAATACCTGGAGATTCTTGAGATATACAGGGCTATTTCTAGAGGAACAGCTATCAACATCAGGGACATGGCTTCTATGTCACATGCCTGGAGGGCACATTTAGTGACTGTAATGTTTTGTAAACAGTTCTGGCTTAGTATATATATTATGCTCATATCTTATCATTATATATCAGCACTCCAGTTGTTTTGGAGTATGTTTATTCTGACTTTTTGTTATTTATAAGCATTTAACCTTATGTTCAACATAACAGGAATTTTTGGGTAAAATCTAACATACCTAAGAGATTCCTAAATTCTGAGAAATAGTTGAAATATTTTCATTGCTTTTCTGTTCATATATATATTTGGTTGAATGTGGATTTAGTAAATTATTTCCTTAATTAAAACCAGAAACAGACTGGATGTTACAACAAGAGATCTTTGGCTGTCACTATCCAATTTGGAACTTAGAAATAAGAAAACTTATAAAAGAACATCAAGACCAAGGTTCATATTGAAAAAGTAGAAATAAAATATTTTAAATTTATTTATAAACATCGTTATTCATGAGTAATGCACTTGCTTTGTGGCTTGATTGGTTTATTATTATTTACTGATTATACTTCATTACTTCTCTTATTTCATTTCTTTTGAATTTGTTTTTAATTTAATTTTATTTTT
>NW_019389296.1:0-1672 GCF_000671375.1 Centruroides sculpturatus
CTTCCGTTAAAAATGATAAATATACATAAAAGTAATTTTGAAACATTTTGCTTTTTTTGTAAAATATTCTATAATCATATACTGTACTGTATTGATAAATTTCATTCATTAATCGTTGGGAATTACATTTTATCACATAATAGTATATTTATATCTCACTAAAAACTCCAGCAACGAGTTGCTTATCTTTTCCGGCAACATTTAAAACTGCATGTAGAGCCATATGTTACGATATTTTATTTAAAATTTTTTTTTAATTATTATAAAATGAAAAATATTCTTAATTTTCAAAGTAGAGATGAATGATAAAAAATTGTAAATGCTAATAGCGACTAAAACCGTCATTAAGTCCGATCCTACTGCAGATATGACACACGACCCCTTTTATCTCTACATCCTCTCGACCCTTAATCACCAAAATTTAACAGCAACAATTCCCCTAATATTCAAACTCCTCTGCAAAATCTCAGAAATATTCAACAAAAAGCTCAAGAGTTAAAGATTCAAACAGAGTGAAGAAAATCGTGCCTCCCCCACATCCATACTTACAGAAAACAACTCGAATTTTTTGAATTTCTCGACATTTCAATGTCCTCCGAGTCCAAAAATGTAAAAATCTTGAGAGGGGAGTCATTGTTTGACTGATCGCTATACTTTCCCTGTTATATATAACAGAGCCGAGAAAGTAAAAGTATTCAAACATTTATAAGTTTAAGAAAACGTTAGATATTTTACGAGATTTTATTTATTTTTCAAATCAAGTAATGATAAGTTATCCATACCCAATACACAATTATTTAAGCTAATATAATAATGCATTCACCAGATGTATCATTAATTTTTCTCTTCATTACTAGACAATAATATTGTTGATGTAGCATACAATTTACGAATGAAATTCTTAATGGAAGAATAAATCCTAGCCTTTTCTGGTTAAATTTTGATTTATTTCTACCAGAAAGACTTTGATTACGTCTATAAATTTTCGTAATAAATTGTAGAAGTCGATTAAAGAATGCACATAACCTTTAACCAATTGCGAAAACTCAAACTGATACTAAGTCTAGTGATATTTAAGCAATAAAAATTAAATAATAAAATAAAATTTTGCATTAATAAAAGTCATTCTATAGTGATTACGATAATATAAGTTTCGTATCTGATTTTGCTTCATTTTATGCACATAACTGCTGTATTAATTTACCAATGGAATTGTTTATGATTTTATATTGTTATTTCATTTATTTTTAAAAGAATTTTCAGTTTTATTATTAAATATGTAACATTTCAGACAAGAATGAATCTGTATCTATATCTATATATATATATATATATGTCCCTATATTTCACTTTTCCGCCAAAACTACACATCGCACGTGAATGGTTTTTGTATGTGGTAGTAGCCCCAAGTCTCCGTTCGTGCATAGGGGTGGTTGCGTCTCGATAGCTATAAGGGTGCGGGAGATATGGGCTTGAAAGTGGTTGAAAGTGGCTTTCTATTTCGAATGTTTTGTTCGAATTTGTTCGAATTAAATTCGAACATAAAATTCGAATATTGGTTCGATTATAGAACGATTGTAAACGTTCCAGAAACGTTGAAAATAGTTCGTTTGACTAAACGTAAAAATTCTCTAATTAGTCTGGAAACGGGGGACCTAATTCTTGCATTCTG
>NW_019389296.1:4011-5713 GCF_000671375.1 Centruroides sculpturatus
CACTCTCGTCGGATGACGGCGGACCCGAGTGTAAGCTGTTCGGGCAAAGAAAAGGGATTGTGATTGGTCGGAAGTCCCCGTCCAAAAACCCTTAAATTGCGGGCCGAACGAGAGGAAAGGAGAGAAGGGCAAGAGACTGGTACACGGTAGTCTCAGGCACTTGGGAAGCCCGCTGAGCGTAAAGAGAGAGTGTTCTCCTCTGTTAATCTTCTCAGGGACGGGTTAGTGCTGAGACCGGACCGACCGTGCAGTTGAGCCGACTCCGAAAGCTGACTGAGGTCTCTCCTAAGAGTATTAGTTTCCAGACGCCAATCTGGCACGTGAATTCACCACGCATGATCTTCCTGTACATATGCTACGTTTATAACTTGTACAACTGTAAATAAACTATATATATAGTCAATTTGAGTGTGGAGGTGTACTTTCCGACGAACCTGATTCACTACATCGAGTCGTGATATACAAGAAACCAACTCAACGAGGCGGAGTTGGGAAGGAACATTTTTTCCATAAGATCTTCACTATTGTATATATATTATTTTAAATATACTTTTTTATTAATAATGTATTGGCAATAAATAAAATTAATATTATATATATAAAATATTATTAAGAAGTTTTCAGGTGAATGAAATTTATTTATAAATTCGTTACAATAAATTACTTCTCTTAAACATCTTTACTTCTATAGCTTGATTATTTATATTATTATTATTATTATTATTATCATTATATAAAATTTATGTAATTATAAATTATATGTTATACAAATGAATTTATATAAATTTGATATAAACGAGACAAAATTAACATAATGAATTTATAATTAATTTCGGTAACTTGACGTAGAGATTGAAAACAATAAACAAAGTTATATCGAAATTTTTGATAAATCTTCTCTTAGAAAAACAAATTGAAACGTTAGCGACAATTTCAATATTTTCATCAATCAGAAGAACTCTTCTGTTACTCGCTCTTGACTATTTTCAATTTCAAACCTCGGAGAAATGCAAGAAAACGGAAATAGTTTTTCAAGGAAATTTTATCAGGTTAGTATTGTAAATTTCTGAAAATTTACAATACTAACCTGATAAAATTTCTAGAAAAAAATACATAGACTTCTACCAAAAACAAAATCAATAAAAGTTTTTCTACACTTTTTTCATGTTTATAATGATTTTAAAATTTGCTTTCTTTGGATTTTTCTTTCTTAATACCGCCTGATATGTGAAAAAATGAAATTAAAGAAATAAATGTAAATTTAAGATATGGACTAGATTCTCTCTTGTTTTAATCTGTAACCTTTAAAATTATACAAAATTGATTAATGTAAATGTCATAATAAAGATTTTATTGTAAATCTTACAATATAACCTTCAAAAAATCTAAGAGAAACTCAGTAGACAAAGAACGAGATATAAAAACGATAATAAATAATATAATGGTACAAAGTGGGGCAATGGCAATATTTTTACAGCGTGTTCTAGAGGCCCAGAGAATCAAAAAATACTCTATAAATACAGCCCTTCAAACGCATTTTTTCAGTGCTATAAGGGGTTAATAATGGAATGTATAATTACAAAAAGTTTTATACCGTATATTTAGAAAAATATATGTAAATATTTTATGTAAGTTCGAGGAGGAAATGTCTTTAACTATATGAAGTTCCTTTGTCTCGTCCTACTATATTCGAGGTCTTTCA
>NW_019389297.1:0-4730 GCF_000671375.1 Centruroides sculpturatus
CATTTAAAATTTCACAAACAATAAATACTATAATGTAATTATTGTACATGAAGGTAAATTACTTTACTCAAAACCTAATGTAATGTTATGTAGTGATCTACAGTACTTTAGTACCACCACAATTGACAGATGATAAAGCAATTTCTAGTGGCATGAAGAATTTAGTCTTTGTACAATGCTACACACTCTGGTTTCTTTTTATTTTAAAAAAACTGTTTTGGATAATTGAGTTTCAACAATACAAATAACTAATATAAGAAATTTAAAGTTTTGAAAAATTTTTGAGAATCCAAAAACTTACCTAAACCTTCAAATATTCCTCCTAATATTCCTTGCATTGTTGCTTCTGTTCCTGCTGGTGCCATCATGTTTGCATATGAAGTCATTGCAGCATAAAATATACCAAACGTTGGTCCTTGTAACAATTCTACTGGTAGAACCAACCATGGATCATTAATAACAGAATACAATAAATAGCGTATTGAAAAAGAAAATAAAGTAAGACTGATGGTGTTTACATAACCTAACTTTTTTATGATTTCTCCGGCAAAGAAGAAAAATGGCAATTCACCAAGAAAGCTTTCTACACCTAAAGCTAAACCCATTATTAATTGATTAGCTTTTAAATCTGTCATGTACCAAAAAAAGTATGACCATTGAAGACCCGTAAGAGCCCCAATAATAAAAACAGTTGTTATAAAAATAACTATACGAATCTGGGAAAACAGCATACATACATTTTTGAAAGAGGTTTCAGAAAATTTAGCATTTTTAATATTGGAATCTATTAGAATAATTAAATCTAAAACTACAAGTGCAATGAGCATATAGAAACTGGCAGAATAATTTTTATGTGGTGAATCTCCTGTTATGAGATCATTTAAAAGACCAGTAAATAAACTAAACACACCCCATCCTATAGTGCCCCACAACCTTTGTTTTCCGTAGAGATCGTTCCTTTCATCTAGTAATTCGTAGCAAGCCGCATCAGATAATGACGTTATTACACCAGAAGAAACCCAGGAAACACTAATAAAAGTAAAAAATAACCAAAACTGTGGAGTTTTATAAATAACTTCTTCATTATTGATGCAGTTTGTAAATGATATATTGCATTTCATACTGCAATAAAATTGTCGTTCATCAAAGCATACTGGATTTACAGATGTACTTCTCCATGCTGCTTCTGTAATAACAAAAGCATCAGAAATATTTTCAATGCTTACTGAATACTGTAAATGTTCTTGTTTGCACAAAGCAAAGTCCAATAATGTAAAATTTTCAAATTTATGAATATTTGTTTTATTTTTTAAGTAGTTACAAGGCTGACAGGACATGCTGCATTCTGTGTAATTATTCTTCAATGCAGAATGGAAGCACGACAAATTATATTTATCATCTAAAGTGAAATAAGAAGTGATTGTATTGCAAAATAGCAAAATATTTAAATTTGTTTCTTCGTTTTTAATAAAAAGTTTTGGTATATAATACATACAATGATAAGATAATGTTAATGTTATAATAAATAATATCAACATAAGTTTTAACTTTTGTAGATGATCGGCAACACTACCAAAGAATGGTTTTGCTGCTAGCGTAATAAAAGGAAGAATAGTAAATATCACTCCTACCGCCGAAGCTGAAATTTGCTGTTGTCCGGCTATCACAGATAGAAATGGTAATATTCCAGCTTCAGCTATAAAAGAAAATTTTAAAACTATAAATAAATATTAAAAAAAAGCAAAAATATTTTATAAAATTTCACACTTTTATTTTTTCTCTTAAACTTTGAATATTTTTATTATTAAAATTTTTCCTGTTGTTTAATTACCGGTAATAATGAATACAGTAAACTTTCAATTTAACAAACTGCAGAATTCATTCATTTTGACTAACAAGTAAGAAACAGAGGGGAGTAGGTGGTATATTAGCAGGAAACTGATTCAGCTGCTATTTAAGCTTGACAGCAGGATGGCTGAGTGGATAAGGTGTTAGCCCACTGATCTGGGAGACACAAAATGAATCCAGATTGATTGAAAAACCCCAAGTATTTTCCCTTGATGATCTGCCGTGGATATGTCAGTTCCGACCTAACTGCCCCATTATGAACAGAATGGGGGCTGGTCAAAACAAAGGATTAAAAAATCTGTTCAAGTTCATCAATTTAAGTTTACTCCATGTTGGCATGGGAGCATGTTCTGTTAGAATCAGAGTTGGGATGGAATACATGGAATCTCTTTTCTGTAAAAATAACACACAAACACGAAGCAGAATATAATGAAACAGTGTTTTTCTATAATTTCTGAATTATTTATTTATTAAATAATTTTTTAATCCTTACAATTTAAAATGACATCAACTGTCTTTTCATTGATAATGTTCAATGTCATGGATTTTGACATTAACACACTCCCACTTGCTCTAACTAGTCCATTAAATTGAGTGTTTGCTGTATTTCCAATACATTCCAAAATAAATATTAACCAAATAACTCTGGATAGTAATCCTATAACTAAACTATAACTTTAGTTGTTTAAATTAACATGCAATATAATTTAAAAATACAGTAGACCACTGTACCATCTTGTATTAAATTTAATTCTCAACTCTGAATCTGAATGTGAGATGAAATGTCTCAAAATATTGCATCTGTATATACTTCTTAAACCCCGAAAACAAACACTTTAAGGTTCCTTGTTGCATTTATCCAGTATAAACTAATTAACCTAGCTTGATTTGTGTATATTTTATTTATTTATTTTTACAAGTAAATATCAACTGTCCTTTGGGACTTTTCTACCTAATCTCATAAATATACACACAAATCAGTAATTTATATATGCAATTTTAAAAATTATAGAATTTAATACAAACAAGGCAAAACCATATTTCAGACACGACTATGTCTCAGGGACAATCTCTTTGATGCTCAAGGAAGGTCTCGTTCTCATTCTATCTTCTTTGATATCACTGCATTTGGGCGCAATCGTTCAAACTTCGCTGGCCATGATGCATATTCGATGAAATTAACCTATCTAATTTTAAAATTTTTCTCCGTTGCATGTCGGCCCAGGTTGAATTTTTGTCAATGCGTAACGAAAAGTTCCTGTTTTTGAAAAAAATAATTGTGGCTATTGTATTGTCCAAAATTATTTTTTTTATTTTGCACAAACAATATACAGTTTAACCTGATTATAATGTCATCGGATGTAACGACAATCTTAATATGTCAAATTTTTATTGATCCTACAATTTTACTATACTACACAATGTTAAAAAAGCCCACTTGTAATGACATAAAACCGTTTTAACGTCATATATGAAGCACTTCAAATTTACAAAATTAGATTACAAATTTTATTTAACATAGAAGAAACTGTGTAGTCCTAAGGTCAGAATTCACTTCTTAGAATGATTGTGGGTGGTACTCTCCCCTACCTGACTTCGGTGGGGTGAGGTGGCTGTTTTGCCTGTTTGTAGAAGAGGGTCGCCATTTTGTATTTTATTTTGACTCGATTCTCGGTCCCCCGACTACCTACAAGTCTGGATTTTTTTATGCACAAATGATTTGGGCACCTAATACTCTGTGCCAAATATCAACTCTCGACATATACTCCTTCATACCTCTATGCTGGTAAGAACATCAGGCAGTACGATTTTATAAGCAAGACATAGTCTTGTCAAAAATCCAAATTTAGTTGGCTTATATTTAGATACATGAAGAATATTTGGAAAGTAAAGATACAAGGCCAATCAAAATCCAAGGAAAATTATTATTTCACAGTTTTCTGTACTGCTGTGTCTGAGTCACATGACATAAGTCACTCCTTTTAAATTGTATCATTGTTAAGCTTGCAGTGTGTTTAAAATGGCCATGTCAATTGTAATCCCACTAAGTATGAAGTTTGTTCAATGATTCAACTCCTTTGCCTGAAAGGACAAACTGCCACTGAAATTCATTGGCAACTTGTTTCCATTTATGGCGAAGACATTATAAACAGGCAAAACACAAAATAGTATCCTACTGCACGATAGCTCCCATCTCAGTTTGTGTCAGAAAAAAGTTGTCGCAGATATTCAAGTGAGAAGTTTTGAAATACCCATTGCACAGTCCATATCTCGCACAAAGCAAACATCACTTTTTCTGAAGTTGATGGAACATCTCTCTGAAAAGAAGTTTGATGACAACAACAAGGTCCAAGATGTGGCAATGACATAGTTATGCCAGCAGGTAGGAGATTTCTATGACATCTGCATCAAGAAACTCATTTCCAGGCTCATCAAACACATTGAGGTTGATGGCAACTACATTGAAAAATAAATAAAAATATGTTCTAAAATGAACCTAAAATTAAAATGCTTTAAAAATATTTTTGGACTTTATCTTTATGTTATGAATATGCCATGTACTCCTGATTAAAGTTCATTTACATATACATAAAGATCAATGCCATCAATGCAAACCTTTCAAATATTTTCAGAATCGTCTGTCAATTCAATTGATCAATTAAAATATGATAAGATGATTACATATATTACAGATATAATAATAATAATATATATATATAATTTATTCTACTTAATATTTTTGAGTGCTCTTGTACCCAGCATCAGGTTACTTATCTCAGATTAACAACTACTTATATATTGTTTCTTATAGTGGAAAAATGTACAGATCATTAAATATGAACAGTGTAATCCAATGATGGGTACAAGTGCTTTAAAATTTA
>NW_019389298.1:0-4980 GCF_000671375.1 Centruroides sculpturatus
GAATTTTAATCAAACATTAACATTTTGTCACTGAAAATAATATTTTTGAAAATTTTGTACAAAAAAACTGTTACATATTTATCTGGACAGGCACTCATTTCATGACTTAAATAGAATATTGTTTAGTTTCAAGCATTGAAATATGCAAATTAGCTTATATATCTAATTGTAATACAAATTCTTTATGTTGTTAAAAATTGCCTTTTAAATTATTAAAATAAATCTGTTAAAAAAGGCTTGGAAACTTACTTCATCTCTTTGTTGCTCAGCTAACCTTTCTCTTCGATTTGCTTCATCTGCTTCTCGTTTCCATGCTTCACAAGCCTGGTAATATAGGTTAAGATTAGCAGCAATTATTTTATTAAAATTATATTACTGAATCAAACCTGAAAAAAATTTGAAATAATTATTGTTATTATATCTTTGAGCTAATGGTAGTTTATTCAAAAAAGTTTTCAACTAGTGATTTTTTAGTTAATACAGTTTACTAATTTATCTACTAACTGACAATTATAATCAAAGCCAAACAATTACCACATTAGATTGGGCTATATTACTGATACTAGTAATAATTAAATGCTAAGTAATTTAGTCTAGAAATAGGCATTAGATGCCATCTCTCATTAAATTAAATATTAATTTAATTATAAATATTAATTAATTAATTTAGAAGGCTCTGGAAATTCGGCCCAGATCAAGATTCAAACCTGCAACTGTCACTTATGATGTAAATGCATTGCTAATTACGCTACCCTGACCTCAGTCTGATCTTTGTTATAGAATAATTGATTTAGATATAACCATACTGGTTATTTATGTCACTGAGTAAGAGACAACTCAGCNGTTTGCTCCACAAAACAAACATCACTAAGAAAAATAAAACAAGAATTAGACTTGCCTTGTAGCAGCAAACAGGGTGGAGAGTTTTAAATAAATCTCCAATGTTCAGAAAAAAAGCTGTAATGCCACCACTTTCATTAAAGCACAAAAGTGACAGACATGAGTGGACACAAAAACACATGACATGGTCCAAAGAATGGATTGAAGTTTTGTTCAGTAATGAAAAACAATTCAACTTAGATTGTCAAGATGGTTGGAAGTATTAGTGGCACAATTTAAGAACTGAAAAACAAATATTTCAAAATGCCAAATGGGTGGGGAATCAATAATGGTGTGGGGTGCGTTTGGATTCAATGGAACCACAGATTTAGCATTTATAACTCAAAGAATGAATTCAGAGAAGTATGAACGCATGCTTTAAGATCATTTATTGGAAGCTGGACCAAATTGGATCTTTCAACAAGACAATGCCCTGTGCATGCCTCTAAATCAACAAAAATGTGGTTTAAACATAAAAATATTAATCTGATGACATGGCCTGCTAGAAGCCCTGACCTGAATCTAATGGAAAATCTTTGGGGGATAATGGTTCATACAGTTTATGCCAATGGAAAGCAGTTTTCCACAATTCATGATTTGAAGGCAGCAATTTCAGATACTTGGGATAAACTTAAGATTGAATTCCTTCAGAATCTAATTGAAACAATGCCTAATCGAGTATTTAATGTAATTAAATTAAATGGTGATTACATTGGCCATTAAACTGTAAAAAAAACTTTGCAATTTGAAACCTGTCCAGATAAATATTTAACAGTTTTTTTGTACAAAATTTTCAAAAATATTATTTTCAGTGACAAAATGTTAATGTTTGATTAAAATTCTTATTTTGCAGTGTGGAAACATGTAAATCCATGTTATTTTTAATAAAACATTTGTCACTTAATGCAGCAAATTTGGGTTTCACTTTAATTTTTTCGTGTCCATATAAATTTGAAACGCACCTTACTTCTTCAATATATTTTAAACTAATTATCATAGCCCTTTAAGCCTACAAAGCAGAAAGAAGACAGTTTTTGAATAGTGTTCAGTGATGAGGTAACATTTCAGGATATGTTCATCAACATATATCAGAATATAGGTCAATAAACCTTTAAATGCCTTAGTTGAATATGAATGTAATAACCTGAAAGTAAATGTATAATGTGATCCTGCACAAGATAGAAATTAACCCATTTTCCTTAATAGATCCAACTGTGTTGTCACACAAATAGATTGATATATTGCACTGCATGCTTGCTGACACAGTCATCCATAATTTGTATCACAAATCTGTACTACGTCAGCAATATGATGCTCCTTCACACTTTTCAAACATTATTTGAGAGTTTTTTTAATGAGACTTTCCCACAAACATGCCTTTATCTTTCATTGTTAATGTTTGCATTGTAAATGGTTTGTCCCACAAGTAAAAATCCAATAGTGTAAATCAGGCAGAATATGGTGGACATGCCTTCCATAAAATTATATAATTATAATACAAAACATTTAAATAAATGCGAAATTACTAAACTTTTTGTATTTTCACAAAATTTTATGTTACATGCAATCTGAACATTGCAGACATTACATTTTGTATCAGCTGTAATATTTTGATTTGTTTACACATGCTCTTTAATCAGTATGAAGATGATACAGTGCATGATTATACTGTATTAATTTTTAATGAACACATTAATGCACAAAAATCAACATTCACAATGATTCACATGCATATATTGTAATATTTATTTTCCAGAAGTACACTGTATGAAGTACATACAATTCATTTTTCTTAAATCACATTTCTCTTGATTTCACAGTCTTCTTCCTAGACATAGCAATGTGAACAGTCACACTCCTCTCTTTGTGACAATTTCTATTTAGGATTGTTAGTCTATGATGTATCCAAATAAGTTCCAAGATGCAAAATACTAGCATGCCATATTATTATTGGACAATTCTAAATTATTGCATTATTGTCTACTTTACAAATGTTGTCTAATTATCAAGTATTCTGGATTATCAGATGCCAAATTAACGAACTTCTACTGTAATTAAAAAATATAATTAAAGTGTGTTTCAAATTTATATGAACACCAAAAAATTAAAGTGAAACCCAAATTTGCTGCATTAAGTGACAAATGTTTTATTAAAAATATGGATTTACATGTTTCCACACTGCAAAACAAGAATTTTAATCAAACATTAACATTTTGTCACTGAAAATAATATTTTTGAAAATTTTGTACAAAAAAACTGTTACATATTTATCTGGACAGGCACTCATTTCATGACTTAAATAGAATATTGTTTAGTTTCAAGCATTGAAATATGCAAATTAGCTTATATATCTAATTGTAATACAAATTCTTTATGTTGTTCAACATTCTAAAATGGGTAGAATAAAGAATTTACCTGATTATGAAAAACGGCCGATTGATGCCTATAAATCACAAGGCAAGTCAATAAGAGAAATNAATAAAAATATTTGTTATTAACCAAAAATTTGTTCTAGCGGGTAGTCATTGTTCGGTTGAATACCGATATACCACTATAATTAATTACAGTAGATCAGCCTATAAGACGGGTTCCTATAATTACGATTCCTATAAGATGGCGAAAAAATTGTGGCGGTATCCGTAACAACGGTAAAAAAACTCCTATAATTACGTAAAACGTCATCGGGCAGCCGAACTATTTTCCGCCATCCAGCGCCATGCTACGGACAGTTTAGGCAGATATATTGAGTTTAGTATCGTCTGTACATATGATGATATATAAATTAGGTACTGTATATATAATTATATATTAACTTAATTTATTGTAACTTTATTATAATTATATATATACTTTCCACCATCTAGCACCACGCTACGGAGAGTTCAGGCGAGCTATCGTCTGTACAGTGTGTAAATTAGATACCGTAAGTCTAATACAGTACTGTACTTTTATACATTTCTTGTGAAAGAAACATTTCTTATTCAACGGCGATTAAAATTATTTATATTAATGATGTCTCCAAAGTTCAACGAAGTTTTCACAGAAAAATAACATCAGAAATCGCGGCTGCGGTTTGCTGCACTGTTCCGCGACGAAAACAAGCTTGAGCAACGGCGATGTCGAATGGTGCACACTCGGTAAGTAATCCTACAATTTTTTGTTTATAGCATAGTTTATACAGATTATTTCCAAAAAAAAATATATACGTATTTTGGAAATTTTGAGTTGAATTAGTCTAGAATCGATTAATTTTATGGAAGAAAACCTTTCAAACAGCCATAGTCCATAAACTTCACACGTGTCGGGCTGTGATTGGCTGTGATTCCTACAAAATTGATTCATAAAGAACGGAATGTATCTACCGTCTTATAGGGGGATCGACTGTAATACAATTTTGATATATACAATAGCATAAAGAAATTAATTAATTGCATTAATCAAGAGATGTGTGTAGTAGGTACATAGAGGAAACCTGTCTATTACAGAAAAATTGCTCGGTTCCTTGGAATTCCATTACAGATAGGTTTGACTGCAAATGAATCTATTAAGAATAAGTTATAAATAGTTCATAAACTTTCAATTTATTTTTGTTTCTTTGCATTTTATGAACTCATATATTTCAAAACATTACATGTAACAAATGAAATTATGAAGGTTTCATTCCTTCCATAGATTATCTATTGAATACCAAACACTACTGTAGTTGTAAATAAAAAAATGACCGAAAAGAAATAAAAACACTATTGTTGTATTTTCCGTTTCATTATGTCATAATAACTTAATAATGTATATTATAATGTTTTAATATTATTTTTAGTTAAATGCAAAAATAAATTTAACCAAAAAATAGTTAAAACAGCAAATTAAAAAGAGCTAAAAACAATTAATTTTAAATTTGTTGTAAAAGTATAAAAAAGTTTGAGTGAGTAAAATACTTAAAAAAGTTCCTACCAGATGCAGATATATTAAATTTATTCTTTTCTTCATTATTTTGTGTATACACGAGGCTTATCTAAATTATAACTTTGAAACAAAAAAATTGTCTATCATATAAAAATATATTTGTAGCAGCAAAAATATCTATTATTTTAATTTAAATTC
>NW_019389299.1:0-4735 GCF_000671375.1 Centruroides sculpturatus
TAATAAATTTTTATCTGGTTTTTATAGCTAAAAAATCGCGATTAAACCTTATAACTCTTGCAACAGGATACAATAAATTATCATAATTAAAACAGTCAGTCAATAATAGATAAAAAACTGTTTCGCCTCTTCATTTTTTTATTAGTTTAACAACTTTAATCACGACTAATTTTTAAAACGACATATTATATAATGCAAATGTTTAAATCATTATATTTACTACATAAAAAGGTGCTTCTAAAGATTATAAAAACAGAATAGATTCGAGAATAAGAATGTTGTTTTAAATTGTATAAGATAAAATTTGATTTCAATTTGTGATAACTTAAATTTAACAAGTAATTAGTATTCTAATTTAAAAAAATAAATAACCCAAAACTTTAAATATTTGAAAGATAAAACGGTTTTCCAATTGTAAACCGAATGCTAATTGGATACAAAATTTTACCAACGTGTTTAAGTTTTTACATTTATATTCATAGCATTCCAAGATTCTATTTAAGCTATTTAAAATAAAATATTACACTTAACCTATTCAAAATTAATCATGCTAATCTTAGAATAATTACCAAATTTTTAACTTCTTGATTTTGTCATTATTACGCTATTGTATGATAATGTTTAGCAAATAAAAACCTCTTATGTATCTAGAGATTTCAATATTTAACTAACTAATTACTGGACTTTTATATCAAGCGATTTACAACTTAAAAGTCACGTTTTATCTTGTACATTTTAAAACAAAACAAAGAATGTGGTTTCCATTATTCATCAAATGTCATTATTGGATTTGAAGAACAGACACTTGAACATATTCTGCTTCTTTCGCAGCATTTTTGTTTCTCATTGATTTACTGAAGTTAGAACTGCTTACGAACATCGCTCTTCTTAGTGGTAATAAGATGACCAAATAAAAAATATATCAAAATAATCATAATTTACTGTGCAGTTTCATTCCAATACTAACTTTTAGCCACAACCAGTAAAACTCGACTAATTATAGCCAAAATAAGACTATAAAATATAATTTACAAATAAAAAAATACATATATATTTAAAAGCTAAGGACGTATAAAAAATTAACTGTATAAAGTTGATAATCTTGTATAATTTGGCTACTTCAACCAAACTATTATTTGACTAGTTGCAAACTGACAAGCAATGCAATGAACAGGTATCGCGCCTATCTTTACAGAAAGAGAACGAATTGGATTGAATTCAATTGAATTGATGGGATAAGGCAATACAATACTTGGGCAATCTGCCAAGGGGGTGCCTCCCGGGGAATTTTCTATAGGAAACTCGCCCTTATTTAGGTGTTATACACGTTAAGAAAACCCGGAAAATTTCACTCTTTGATTAGGAACTAATCACCAACAACTAACTACCGATGTTCTGTGGTTTTATCTTCTCGGCCACTGGTGGACATAAAACTAAATAACAAAAAAAATTTTTAATATATATTTTCAATTACGAATCTATGACGAATATTTAAGAAAAAGATAATTATTACGTGAAAAATAGGATGAAATTATTGATATTGTTCGAAATATAGTTTATGATTGACATAGACGCATCGTGTTAAACAAGGAACGTGCCTGTAACAATCTTTTGAGATATATTATCATCACAATTTACTGTATATGTTAACAAATTTGTAATGACTATGCAGACGTTTCGTATTTAGTTTAAAACAACACTAAAATTAATTGTTTGTTGAGAAATTAGTCTCGTAAAATTTTAAAAATTTGTCCATGCTGCAGATGTAATAGATTAAAACAAATTTTGCAGACATTGCGGCAAATAAAATGAATTAAACAAATAATTGTGGAAAATATTTAAAATTTAGGGTTTAATTTTATTTACATAAGTTTAAGTTTTTTTAAATAATATCCGAAAACGAAGATTAAACACGAAAATTTCTATCTTTAATCGAAAAAAATAGAGAAAGATTATAAACGATGGACATNATCCGGTGTTCTGTGGTTTTATCTTCTCGGCCACTGGTGGACATAAAACTAAATAACAAAAAAAATTTTTAATATATATTTTCAATTACGAATCTATGACGAATATTTAAGAAAAAAATGATTATTACGTAAAAAATTGGATGAAATTATTGATATTGTTCGAAATATAGCTTATGATTGACATAGACGCATCGTGTTAAACAAGGAACGTGCCTGTAACAATCTTTTGAGATATATTATCATCACAATTTACTGTATATGTTAACAAATTTGTAATGACTATGCAGACGTTTCGTATTTAGTTTAAAACAACACTAAAATTAATTGTTTGTTGAGAAATTAGTCTCGTAAAATTTTAAAAATTTGTCCATGCTGCAGATGTAATAGATTAAAACAAATTTTGCAGACATTGCGGCAAATAAAATGAATTAAACAAATAATTGTGGAAAATATTTAAAATTTAGGGTTTAATTTTATTTACATAAGTTTAAGTTTTTTTAAATAATATCCGAAAACGAAGATTAAACACAAAAATTTCTATCTTTAATCGAAAAAAATAGAGAAAGATTATAAACGATGGACATAAAGTTTAGCCTCTCTAATGATTAAATTATGACGTATTACAATTATAAAAAGTATTACATAAATAACAATAGGAAGGATGTATAAAGTTAGATTAAACAATATAATAAATAGTCATTTTTCAATTTTTATAAATGAAACAATATAATTTATGTTATTTTAATTTATCAAGTAAGTCAAATAGTAAATAGTTTATAAATATTCTTATACACAAATCCTAAATAAACATTAGACTAATACTAAAACAATGTGTTAAACTTCAATAACGTACAGTACAGTACATTATTTTTACTTGAGTAGTGCTACATAATCTTTTAGCTGGATTATTCTGGAATGAATATTTTTATAAAATTATTCATCTTCCTTCTCAAATGATAAGTGATCTACAAATTTGAGTTAAACATATGGCATTGTATATAAAATTCACAACATTATTTATGGCGAAGACTGGAATATCAATATTAATCATTAAAACCCAAAACGTCTTTGGATGACGTTTCCGGTTCAGAAGCTCTATAAATGTCTAAAATAAACTTTATTTCGACTGCACGTTATTGAAGTTATTATTATTATTAAACAGAAAATTACAGAGAATTGTTAATCACACAGTTTCAGCAGTATTTTATATGACTACTAATACTTAAAATACATGAATGCGTTCCTTCGATTTCAATTCTGATCCTCTAAGAATTATGTATAAAATGAGACCGAAAAATTATTAATTTTAATTAATTTTTAAAAGAATAAACTTGATGTGACAGTCCGTATGCATTATTATTAGCCTATACTTAAGTAACTTTAACAAATATATCGTAATAGAGGTTCTTATAAAGTATTGATATTCAGTCAGTGCTTCTGACGGAATGACATATATAGATTTCTGATAGTATAATATATTTCTTTGGAATTTTTTAGAAATTTAAGAGCAATACGGAGTAGATCTAATCTCATTTAAATTAAAGCTATCGAGATTTATGAATCTATAATATTTACCACATTTCTTAAAGACCGAAAAGAATATGACTATACAGTATTCATTTCGGTCAGACAATATTCCAGAAAGAATAAATTAACGACTTCTAATCACATTTGTTTATTTAAACTTTAAAAAACACGCAACAATTTTTGAATTATCGAAAATAATCGATTCGAATTATAAACTTCAATTTATAGGCCTATTAAAACTTGAAGTTTTCAATTCAGATTCATTTCAACTTCAAACCAATTATGCTACGCAACCTTAACCAAACGTAATAAAAGAACATTTTATTACATTATCTATGTAAGGTTTTTTAAAAATAATATATAATTTAAACTTTTAGTTATTATATTTGTATATTTTTAACAGAAATTAATTAATCTTAGACGTGTAAATAGTCTAAAATAAAGGCGAAACAGATAGCGAGAAACGAAAATTTCTGTTATAATATGGAAAAATTTAGTATTATTATGTAGAATTTCTCATAAATTAAAAATAAAATAATTATTTTTAAGTTTAAATAGTGTTACTCTTTACAACGAAGAAAAGTTACGAATTTAAACTATTAATTTTAAAAAATTATAATGTATTTTCTTCATGCTTTGTTGCTTAAAATAATTGTAGACTATATATCATTTGGAGCTATTATAACTCTAATTATTATAGTTACCTAATGAAATATAATGGAATTATATTGATTTTATGCTTAAGTTTATATACACTAAATTGCGCTTTTTAAATTTGCACAGTATTTATTTTTATTATTATTTTATTTAAATTCTCAAATGTTTATTATGGAGATTCCCATTTTAAATTACATTTTATATAGTTATAACCATATATATTCCCATTTAAAACGTGTTCAAAATCTTTATTAAGTAATTAATTTATAAAATGTTAATATGTTAATCATATTACTAAGGAAAATAGCTATTTTACACATTATTATCATCATTTTATAGAGAAATTCATTTAAAATCGTAATTGTGACTACGAAAATCCCTAATCATATACCAGAAACGTCTTTGTATTTTAATTGCAAGAATAATTATTTGGCATATTTTCCTTTATGTGATAGTCAAATAGTAAATAGTTTATAAATATTCTTATACACAAATCCTAAATAAACATTAGACTAATACTAAAACAATGTGTTAAACTTCAATAACGTACAGTACAGTACATTATTTTTACTTGAGTAGTG
>NW_019389300.1:0-5001 GCF_000671375.1 Centruroides sculpturatus
CGGAGTATTGACCATCTTTGCTTTATAAAATCTTATATTTTGTATCATATTTTATTTAAAAAATGAAAATTACCTTCTAAGTTAGAAGTTTGATCTAAGTTCATTTTTTTAAATTTTAACTTAATTCAAAGCATTTTTGTTGTTGTTGTTGTTGTTGTTGTTGTAGTATGCAGTTTCCAGCAAACTTTAATAAATTTTTTCTATTTGTGAAAATTCCTACATAATTCAAAGGTAATTTTTAATATATATCTTACACAGCATTATTAACATGATTTTGGAGGTTCATATTAAATTACTTTAAAAAACAAAAAATAATTATATTATTTGATTTCATGATATTTTGTATATCTTAAAAATAATTAATTTTGTCCCAGGATTTCCCAGGATCCTGGGAAACAGTTCACTTTTATCCCAGAATCCCAGGACAAGCAAAAGACCGGGAAATGAGAAACCCTAATTAGGACTTAGGACATATTCTTTAAAAAGCAAAGGATATGTTTATTGTTTGAATATGATAAGAATTTTCCTATTGATTTATTTAAATCGTAATGTAATTAACCATCAAAAACCTCACCTCGTTAATGTAAACCTGCTGATGAGGGACCTTAAGATCCAAAACACAAACATAGTGTGTACAGGTGAAATATCAGGTGAAGAATAAAGATTGTTTTTCTGAATAAGTTTCCTCAATTGGCAGAAACCAGATACCAGTACAATAAGTTCTGATAATACGATATGTCTTAGTAGACATTTATATAATAAATTGTATATAATAAGGACACAAAGGCATATGAATTGTTTGTGCATCACAACTTACCTGCAAATGTGGTGAACTTCAAATTCAAATCATCTCTGAAGTTGCTCAAGTTACACCAGTAATGTTCACCACATGTGGGAAGAAACTGATTACAGATGGGACGTCTGGCACATAATAAACGAAAGTCACATTAAACCATAAAAAAACTAGCCAACATAAAACTCAGCATTTGACTACATTTCAATGTTCTAAAATTATTATGTTTTTTTCTATCAGTTTCTAATATCTCACCCTCAAGTTGTAAAGCTATTTTTGAAACATCCTGTATTGAACATTTCTGTTGTCAGAAATTTGTCTAGAGCTGTATACTTTAAAAAAAATCCATGTGTGAGCACGTAGAAATTATGATGCACCTTAAATTTCAGTAAATACAGTAAGTAAACCCTCTGAAAGTCTTGAGAGTAATCAGACTACTTTGTATTGTTTAAGTTATTTGATTAACTTGCCATTTTCTAAGATGAATTAACTATACTAAAATCATTACTATAATAATTAAAGATAATTATTTCATGTAAAACTTTCATACATACTTTTAGATGGCAATCATCATTTAAAAAATCTTCATCCATTTTAACAAATTATACCTGTAAACATATAAAAATATATTATATTTTCAAAAATATTTAATTTAAAATATTTTTTATGAGAAAGCTAAAAAATATTAATGTGAGAATACGGACGAGGGTCCAGGCTCTCTAATCGTCAGATCTGTTAGACCTGCTCACCTTGTCACTGGATGGCTTAATTTTTCTCAGAACCCGAGTGGTAAGATTCTGTGTGGGTTTGTGCATAAGTAATGAATACGAGGCCAGAAGGACGTTAAATATAAAATTAACAATTTAATCACAGAAGAACAAAATAACAAATACAGATAATAGAATAACAAAACATAAAACGTAGGTCGTACTTAAGACTAGGGAGGTTCTTCTTATATAGAAGATGATAATATAATCATTATTAACAATACTACAACAGAATCTAATTGATACAAAGGAAGAACAATATGGGGAATACCTAGGTGTGGATTATTCCTATCTCCATGTTATATTAAGCTAACCCGAGAGAGAGAGTTTACAATAAACTTTTACCTCGTTGTTCATGTTGAAACCTTGTACCTCGTAGTTTCTCTTCCTGAGGTGGTGAGTCCGGAGGACAGGATCAGCTATTTGAGGAGGAGCACTCACTTTGGCAATATTTTGAACGAACACCTCAAGTGTCGGCAAACTCGCCCTTTTATCCCCAATTATTTCATAATAATAATTTCTAGAAATGAGTTATGACATTTGAGCAGGTGGGTGTGCAAAATTCTAAGATACGAGGTGTGGAGGAAGGAAGCAAAACATCCTCATTTCTGGTTAAAAGTTACATGACATAGCAGTTTTGCAGGATGTTAAAGTTTTATAACCTTTTTAGGTTATATTAACTTTATTCTAAATTTTTATCCTTTTTAAGCATTTTTAGAGGAATTAAAGTAAATTATTTATTTAAGTTTATTTAGGGTAAAAATTATATAACTCAATTTTTTAGAGTCCCTCCAGATTATCACATTAATGAAAGAATATCAACTTAAATTTAATTTTACAATTATTTATAAAAGAAGCAAATTGTCATATTAAAGAAAAACACATTAACATATTGAAATGTTTCAATCATTATTATTCTTTAAAATATGAGAAAAAAATAATCAAATGAAATGAACAACAAATAATTCTTGATTTACTGGATATATAGGCATTGTAACTTATAAATCAAAACTGTGTATATTGCAGTGGCATGCTGCGACATTTGATGAAAGGGAAGCTGTGTTTCTTTAAGAAGCCGACTTATAGGTGCAATCAGTTAATTCTTTAAATGTATTTTTAATAGATCATTTATCTGACATAATTAATAAATAAACAAGTTCAATATAATTACCTCTGTTATTAGATTCAATAGATTCCCTATGCCCTCTAAATGCTGATTCTTGCTTTGATAAAAACATATAACATCTATTAATTTAAATATATCTATTAGCTGTAACTATCTCGTTATAATTTTCAATATTTATTTTATATTATTTACTAATGTTAAATTCCATTCTGCTTTGATTTCCAAATTGCTTCAAATATGTAAGAATCGACAATTTTTCGTGTCTTTTGCCAGCTAAATTGTCAAAACCATTCTTATTCCACACACTAATTTCATTTGAAAATAGTAGGCAAGCCAACAAAACAATTTTTGCATTTTTATGCATTTACAGAGCAATTTTATCGTGAAAATGTCGAACAAATTTTTTTATTGAAGAGTTTATATTTAACTTAGGCATTAGCCTTTCTCTTTTAATAATGTTTTCTTTTTCATTATATAATCTCAAGCCAAAACTTTTTAAAAATAAATTTTCAATATTGCAATTACATTCTAAATCGCTAGCCACGATATAAGTGCTAAAATTAGAAATAAAATTATAAAAACTTACTTGGTGAAATAAAATGTGTGGTGGATGTACCGGTACATATCTGATACAAAATATTCTTCAATTGTATGAATATACTTTTAAAGAAAATTATATTAATTATAGCTTTGTAATGAAACGTACATAAAAATAACATAAAATATTCTTTACTTTTTAAATCTTAACCACTTAGTCAAATAGCTCCCTACGAGTGAAATCAGAGACGGTCCTGCTAGGCGTGCAGTGCATGCATGCATGCGGGCTGCCAAATCTCCAGGGTGCCGATACTGGTCAATGTCAAAAGCCTCTTTTGTCGCATCACTAATTAACCTCAAAGGATGTGACAGGGTTGTTTAAATTTTAAACGTTTCTCACCATAGCTGTAAAAATCTAAATTTGTTAAACTTAATAGTCTTTTTTTTTCTAAGTAATTCGTTTTAGGACCAGTTGTCCACAGAAATTNCCACTTAGTCAAATAGCTCCCTACGAGTGAAATCAGAGACGGTCCTGCTAGGCATGCAGTGCATGCATGCATGCGGGCTGCCAAATCTCCAGGGTGCCGATACTGGTCAATGTCAAAAGCCTCTTTTGTCGCATCACTAATTAACCTCAAAGGATGTGACAGGGTTGTTTAAATTTTAAACGTTTCTCACCATAGCTGTAAAAATCTAAATTTGTTAAACTTAATAGTCATTTGTTTTCTAAGTAATTCGTTTTAGGACCAGTTGTCCACAGAAATTTCCAAAATTTACAACTTTTCGGTCACTCTCATTGAACTGGAAAAATTTCTGTTCTGTTCTGTTTATATTACATCTAATATTTCGAAGAAATCAGTCCCCACTGTACTCGGCTAGAGATTGGGTCGGTTAAGTTTTTAAGTACAATTTCGGCTCTTTCAGCAGGGTTTTATTTATGCCCCTAATTCCTTGATTATTTAACTTCTTCTTAGGTAGAAATAAATCGAAACCGGTTACTTTGTACTCGAATATTTGTAGTCTCGGGAAAAATGGAAAGACAAATTTTTATGGCAAATGGATACATAAATCGTAAATTTAAGGAAAATATATTCTAGAGCTTTTTCTGTACCTCGTGCATCTCTCTCATTCATTAAATTTAGTTGCGAATGATGCTGCCAAAGTAACGGTTAATTTTTTAACATTGTACAAAAATTGTACACTGTTTTTTCTACATCCACTCACAGATGGGACATACTAAATCGTAATATCAGTGGTTTAACATTGAAATCCGTAAGTAATATAAAGTGGGAGAGCGAAATAAAAGCAGAATAAATATATCAAATATTTTAATGGATTTTTTTAAACTTCTGTCAACTATACAGAACTATCATAAAAACATACCAGTAAATTCTTATCGGTTGGGTTAAGTTATAAATTTACTCGTTATTCACGTAATCCGTCAAATATCTAGCGGGCAGGCGGCTAAGAGCCCGGAACCGGTCCTGGATAGAATTCGAAGCGGTATACGCGTAGCACCCACCCGAGGTCCTAGGCTTCCACCAGCTAAACAGGGTGAGGTTGGTGCTCTGTAAAGCGCATGCGCGAATCTGGCTGTTTGGAAGCTGACAATACAGCGCTTCCACTTCGCCATTAATATTCGAATATACAATAGCAATCTTATCTTTTTTCACGTGTAGTATAGAAATTTGTAATAGGATACATAATACTGTTATAATAAAATATTGCGCGATTATTTTCATATAATTAAAATTAATATGTACTTATTTTTTAGAAAA
>NW_019389301.1:0-4741 GCF_000671375.1 Centruroides sculpturatus
ACACCAGTGTAAAGTCCTATTAATGAATAATGTCCAAGTACAGAATTAAAAATAAAGATATTCTTTTATTTTAGTTTTATTAATGCAAACAATATGTTTATTATTAGGTTTACAATTCATAAATATTAACTTTTTATGTAGTATTAAATGGTGCGCTAGAAACAGGACATTGCATATTTTCAACAATCTTATCATAATTTTATTCATAACTACTTATAGCCATTCTTAAACATGCTGCCAAATGGTCATTTGTCAAACGGGAGCGATGTTTTGTTTTGATTCCATTCATTGTAGAAAATGTGGATTCGCAGAGGAAAGTGGATCCAAAAAAGTAGTCAAATACGCTGCGCATCCCCAATCATGGATATTTTTCTTAACAAAGTAAATTCCAAAGATTATTTGTGAAGAAAATCGTTATTTCAAAAATATATCGCATCTTTATTTAAGGATTTTGTCCTTTATCAGTATTTGGTCCACAAACGAAAATTTTTAAAATTTTATTGATATTTCTTCTATTTGTATTTCATTATTGAACGGGAATGACTTCAGAAATGTTATATCGTTTAATTTTGAAATATCTTTAGATTGTCTAAAACATTCATTTCTTAACAGAGTTATCTTATCAGCATATTGATCATATTCATGTGAGATTTGGATCTTTGGATTTGGCTGCGATATTTTTATATTGATTTAAATCTCCTCTCCTCAATTGCACTCATAGGAGAGAAAGTTTTATCTTTGAATGTATTTAACGGGGCTAATTATGTCAACCAATGTTTTGTTCTTTCCTTGAAGTCACAAATATTACTCGTTTAGTTTTCCTGTAATGTCAGAAAGTAAAGCAAGATCAAGAACCCACTTATCATCTTCCAATTGAGGAAATGATTTGTTAGCTGTTGCGATAAACTTATTTATTTCAGATAAAAGATCCAAGAATCTTTTTAAAACTTAGCACTGCTCAGCCATCTTACACCAGTGTGAAATAGTAATTTCCCAAGATCAGATTCACATTTTTCTATTAATGCTCGAAATTTTCAATCTTTGCGAACTGCTTCCACGACTATAATTAACTATTTTGAATGTTACATTCATCACATCGTCTGAATTTGATTTCTTTGGACACAAATACTGCTGGTGGATAATACAATGGTAGTTAATAAAACTTTGAATATCATCACTATTTTTACAAAGAGTTATAAGCCTATTATGCTTCCCAATTATAGCAGGCTCTCTATCAGTCGTTATAGACACCAGTTTCTGTATTGAAAATTCTGTTATATTTATAAAACATTTGAATAAATTATATATAGGCTTATATCTTGACCTCTCGTTTGTTCCTTCATAGGTAAAATAGTTAACAATTCTTCTGTAACAGAGATATCTTGGAATCCCATTCGAATAAATACACATAGCTGTGCGATATCAGAGACATCCGTTGATTCGTCGAATTTCAAAAATAGGAACCTGAATTTATTAATATTTTCTTTAAGTAACTCTTTTAAATTTCTACTTATCGCTTTTCTTCTATCCATAACAGTGTTTCGCGACAGCGACAATTCTTTAATGGGAAAAATTATTTCAAATTTATGTTTCAAAATTTGAAACATAAATTTTGTTCCATTTTCGAGTTTTCGATGTTTTTATGTAGGGGAGACCGGGGCAACTTCGGCTTGCGGGGCAAGTTTGTCAAGCGCTTTTTTTTTAAAAACAAATTAAAAGGAGACTTTGGTTATAGGTTAGGCAGTTGAGTTTTATTGGTGGCTTGTTGAATGTAGTGTTTTTATTGTTCTCCAACAAGAGTAGTTGAATTATCAAGCAAATTTTCATTTTCGTTCAATTCCATATAATATTTTTTTTCCATTTATATTGAATTGGCAGGTTTTGTTATAATTCCATGATAACGAAAGTTACTTTTCCTGTTAGAAGGATGTAACTTCAACTTATTCACGTGGCCAGATCGTGGCTTGGCATTCTGTTCTCAGGGTTGTACTTAATGTTTCGAAATCATGACTAGCGGGGTAAGATCGGCAACATAAAGCCACATTAGAAGCAAAGGATAAAAATCAAACAGATGATAAATGAAAACATGTTTGCATTTGTTATTCATGTATATATGTCTTTGAACTTGCATTTCGTTGTAATAATATTAAATGGGTGTTGGATTTGTATTTCTTTGTTTTAATAGTGAATTCCAACTTATACATTGTTAATAACATAATTTTATATACGTGCCTATCTTGCCCCATTACTGTTGCCCCTATACCAGGGGCAACTTTAATAAAAATATTTAAAATAATTACAACTTTACAAAAAGAGAGAAGTTGCCGATCTTGCCCCGGTCTCCCCTATATTTTTTTCCACATTTTGTTATTTTCTTTTGTAATTCACTAATAATTGATTTTAGATGCATAATTTTGTTATTTTTCAAAAGAATTCTATTTTCTAAAATATCAATTTTGTCTTTAATGGCCATTTTTTAATCATTTTGGTTAAGTACAATAATTTCTGTCATAGTTTAATATATTAAGCTATCCGAAATGTGACTTATTTTAGGCTAATATATAATAATTCCTGATCGCATAACACAATTATTAGCGGACTTTATGTATGAGACAAAGGAACAATGAACCTACCGTTATCTCTCCCTTTTAAGTTGGAAGTAGCCATCGTTTTCTTTTGGTGTTTTTTTCTTCAGATGTGAAAAACCTCTGTTCCTCATTGATGGCTCCAATTTGATACGGGTAAAACGGACACTAGCCAGGTACAAGTCTACAGTCATTGAGTCTGTACCCGAAGATTCACTCTATTGTGGAATTTCAATTCATTTTCTCATGCTTCGTACTAGGAGACGTCTCAGCAAGAAGTAAATTTCTTTCTTCTTCTCTCTGTTTATATGCACTCTCTTAACAGTTTTTACCCCGAAGCAGTAGCTATTCATTCTCGATCGATGACTTATTCCATTGTATTCGAATCCAAAAATTTATCCGTTACATACTTATCGCAACTACCCTCTTTTCGCTAAACACTGCACACATGCCATTGTAGTAAAGACCGTTTCTCATACCTCTCGTCTATTGATGAAACCATTTCTGTTTTAATTCTTTCAAACTGTCGACATACATAGATTTATATAAACTACGTTTTGTCAAACTAGTTTGTTTTCACTTCTGTACAGTGCAATAATTCACTCTTCTCTTTCAAGAGATCAATGCCAATATGTGACGTCATTATCTAACGTTACTTTTTCCAATTCGATGGCGTCGGTGTAATAGAACAACTGCATTTACTGAGAGGTAAAAACGTCTTTATTTCTTTTCGTTCTCCCGCTTATACAGTCGCACACTAATCGAAATACGGTATCTATTTTTAGTAAGGGCAGCTGGTAAAGCTGAATGAATTATTACTTGTAGTGCATATATAAAGAGATTGCCGCAATTCATTTCGAGTGTAAATCAAATTTCGAGTTAAGCAAAGGATACTTAAAANCAGTCATTGACACTCGTGAGTCTGTACCCGATGATTCAGTCTATTGTGGGATTTCAATTCATTTTCTCATGCTAGGAGACGTCTCAGCAAGAAGTGAATTTCTTTCTTCTTCTCTCTGTTTGTATGCACTCACTTAACAGTTTTTACCCCGAAGCAGTAGCTATTCATTCTCGATCGATGACTTAGTCCATTGTATTCGAATCCAAAAATTTATCCGTTACATACTTATCGCAACTACCCTGTTTTCGCTAAACACTGCACACATGCCATTGTAGTAAAGACCGTTTCTCATATCTCTCGTCTCTTGATGAATCCATTTCTGTTTTAATTCTTTGAAACTGTCGATATACATAGATTTATATAAACTACGTTTTGTCGAACTAGTTTGTTTTCACTTCTGTACAGTGCAATAATTCACTCTTCTCTTTCAAGAGATCAATGCCAATATGTGACGTCATTATCTAACGTGACTTTTTCCAATTCGATGGCGTCGATATGATAGAAGTGCATTTACTGAGAAGTAAAAACGTCTTTATTTCTTTTCGTTCTCCCGGTTATACAGTCGCACACTAATCGAAATACGGTATCTATTTTTAGTAAGGGCAGCTGGTAAAGCTGAATGAATTATTACTTGTAGTGCATATATAAAGAGATTGCCGCAATTCATTTCGAGTGTAAATCAAATTTCGAGTTAAGCAAAGGATACTTAAAACTCTTAATCTCCAACTTCCCTTTCTCTCTGCTTTCTGTATATTTAAGTAGCCGTATAAAAAAGTCTTATATTTCTCTATTTTTATCGTAATAGTAATATTTGATTGAATAAAAAAAGTTTTAAATAATATTACAGAAAACCCTTCTGGTATTTTGGATCGTTAGTATTATATTGATAATGCTGGCAATATTTGGATTGCACGGTTATAAAAGAGAAACGTCACCAAACGACACTATAGTGTATTTACATCACACGTTATCTCCATTTGCTTTTACTGTGGTTACCGCATGGATTTCTGTTGCATGCATTACGGGATACGGTGGTAAGTAAATGAATTTTGAATCAATTACACATAAAATTTAGTTATTGATTTCTTATTTTATATTAATAGCATGATTTCATTACAGGTATCTGTAATCGAATTTTTTCTTTGCGAATATTTTGTATGTTGGATAAATTAATTATTTGGATCTACATGCTTCATATACTAGTTTTAATGTATATTTATAGTCATTTACGGAAAGGTCTTTACGCATCAGCAAT
>NW_019389302.1:0-448 GCF_000671375.1 Centruroides sculpturatus
AATTAAATTTTATGCACCAGAGATAATTATATCGAAAGCTTTTCGCTTTGTAAATTTCGGAAAACAAAAGCCAAATTTAATAATTCTAATTAATTTTGAAGATTTTCCAATCTCAATCTTATATCTTCAATTTTCCTATTGAAGGTTTTTTTCTGCACTCGCTGGAGAAAACTCCTGATGACTTGCTGGATTATGCTGTTGTTCTGCTTCATTGTTTTGTTTTCTTTTAGGACCTTGACCTTTTATATCTTTTTCGTCTTTACTTTTTTTCAAAATTTTGAAGCATTTTTCTGCAGTTTTCTTTTCTGATTTTAATTCTTCAGTTTTTTCGAGAAATGTTTGTAAGTGTTCAAATATTGAAAACAATTCCTGTAGGAACAAATTGTATACACAAATTAAATATAACATCAATATTAA
Organism: Centruroides sculpturatus; assembly: GCF_000671375.1. NCBI lineage: Eukaryota > Metazoa > Arthropoda > Arachnida > Scorpiones > Buthidae > Centruroides > Centruroides sculpturatus. The sequence continues at coordinate 418 of NW_019389302.1, forward strand.
ATATATTAAAATTAAATATATAAAATTATAA
>NW_019389302.1:3029-4717 GCF_000671375.1 Centruroides sculpturatus
GATGGAATACCACTCCTACAATGTAATTTTTCGAAATACGTCAGAATATACTGTCTTAAATATAACAGTGGGAAAATGTGGCGATTGGTCAAAGTATAATGCCAAAGATAATTACATTTTTTTGAATCAATGCACCTTGAAACGCTGAGAAATAGAAACAAATTCATGCGTTTGTACGACCGAATTTTGTTCACTCTCTTCGAATCTTAATAACTTCTGTCATTTTCGTTTAAAATATCTGAAATTTTGCAGGAATATTTGTGTATTAGAATGATTGTTGCAGTTAAATATAATGGCTGAAAGTCTTGGGTGTGGGGAGGTCGTGTGTATCTGCAGTTGGGTCAGACTTATTGTCTATTTTACTTGTTACTAGCATTTACGATTTTTTTAAATAGAACCTATCTCTATCTTCAAAATTAAGCTTTTATCATTTTAAAATAGTTAAAAATATAAGATTTTTAAAATAAAATATTAACATATGACGCCACCAACTGTTACCGAAAAAGTTACTGGATTTTTAAACTACTTGACAACATAATATATCTTTCAAAACTAGAAAAATTAAAACCGTTAATTGTGATTCATTATATAAAACCGTGCGCTTTGGTTTATTGTGTGCAACTTCGGAAAGGAAAAAAAAAATTGAAATTTTTACTAGATAAACTGTTCTGTAGTATATTTTACATTGTTTGAATGTAATTTGTCTGAATTGCTTGTATTTCATAAGTAACAATTGCAGAATAGACTAGCTTCGTCACTTTCTATCACAGCATATAAATTGTAGCCCATTTGAAGCAGTTTAGCCAAACGATCGACCCTTCAATAGATCCTGCTCCGAATACAGATAAAAATAGAAAGAGCACAATGTCTTGTTGGGAAGACGGGAAAAGTCTGTTTCAGACCGTGGTGACAAATCACAGTAATTTTGAAAATAGAGACATGAGCTATGAGGCTTCATATAAATTCTTGTTGGTTTACATCACTTACTTATTGAAACGAGTTCTGTTCTGCTGTGTGTTGCATTACAGTATGTTCTGGTTTCTGTCTGGTTCAAATTAAAGATTAAATATTTGTAATGTTCTTTATATGGTGAGCCATCTCTTCCAATATTTACTTTAAAAATGTTTCGATGTGTTATGTTTCATCACTTTTTTTATTGGATAGATTAGTCAGTACACTCGTCGAGCAGACAATTTTGAATATAGTGTGTGATCGGTTAACGAACATAATCCGTTTCAAGACTTTGTTCGCTATTTCAATTGTTTGTTAAACGATAATTTTCATATTATAGGTTTTTATGAAAATTTGATTAATTCGTTCTAGAGAGCTCCAAAAATACAAAAGTATAAACTTTCTTATTACGTTTATTTAAATGTAATAATAAAAATACATACATACACAGTCTTGCGTTTTTATTAGTCACGTTTGTTTAGTTTGTGGAGGTTAAAGAATAGGGGTAATGTTGATTGTGTTTTTCTTTTCTTCAAAATTATTCAGAAGTATTTAATTAATAACATTGTAATTGTAGAGATCCCTAAGACAATTAATCTTAACTTGGTTTGGATTCTGTTCTAAGACCGTTGTTCTGACATCCTCCCACCCTTTTAAAAGATCATTACTTACAAATATCAGCATTAATCCTCTTTTTCAGAGGAAAACATATCTCGCCAGTTTCTTAGTATTTTTCA
>NW_019389303.1:0-4759 GCF_000671375.1 Centruroides sculpturatus
TATTTATCTTAATTATGAAAATATACTAGCATGTTTTTTAATTTTTGGAACCTAACCCTCCTTTTTGTATTAGTTCTTTGTTTCGTATAACACGGATTCGCATAACACGGCAATTTTTTGGAACGTAACTACTGTGTTATACGGGGGTTACCTGTACTCTCAAAGAATTTGCACACTATATAAAATGTTTAATATGGCTACTTTCTGTAATGTGATGTATATGTTAAGCTAAGGACTAATGTTTATATGTATTTGTGTAGTATATAATTTGATGACTAAAAGAGAAGACTACAACAAGCAATTACTTATTGTGACATTGTCACAATGCTAGGCTGCAATTTTTAATTAATTTAATTTAAAATGTATGCTCTCCACCTGAAATTAGTAGTGGCTTGTCCCTGTACATCATACTTTTCCTTTAACAATTAATTATGCCAGTTATCTATCAACTCCTTTCAGGAGAAGTTTTGAGTCGAAATAACAACTTCAAATGCAAACCCACAAGTCATGTTATTTCAAGTTCGTATTTAGTTAAAGCCTTCAGCCCTTAAGGTTTCCATATCTGGTCTCGATTTTTATCTATCTAACTTTGTTCTCAAGATTAAGGAAAGACAGACAACAGTGGGAATTTATAAGTCTACATTTTTTTAAATTACAGTTCAATCACAATAAGAATTTTATTTATTCTGTGCACTGTTTTAAAGTCAAATTTTGATTATTTACTAATTTTTTTTATAGTATGTGTATTTTATATGCTGTGGATATTTGAAATTTATTATTATTATCACTTATAATGAAATTACATTTACAATGAAATGCTAATGGAAATAAAACATGAAGAAAAAAATTGATTGAGATGATGGCACTTAACTATTATGTAGTTTAGAAGATGTTTTCTGTAGAAAATTGAAGTGTGGGATATATGGTGGTGTAGGTTTTATGAAGATTTTATTTCTGTTTTAGCAATTTTCTGAGTTAAACACTGGAAATGATGGTAATTATTTTATATATAATGTTTTAACTATTGTATGTATTTGCATATTTCATTGAAATGTTGGTCAAATCATTAATTAAGGGTAAAATTTTTGTTTTTAAATATAAAGTTTTGGTTTTTCTCTAGCAGTTACAATACCAAATAGTTGACTGTCTGTTCTTGTGAGAATTCAAATGTTCTCTATTAGAAAACAAAATATTAATAAAAATTAGTTTGTGAGACACACCCTAACATTTGTTATTAAGAAGTATCTATTAAACAAAATTTGATATTACTTTCATTTACAGAAGAAATTGGTTCCACAAAAACAGCACATAAATGAAGTGTGTAACAGAAAACACACCACCTTTTTAACCAGCAAACAAATGTGTGTTTGTTATTTTGGTGATCTTCACCCAGTTTCTACGTGCATTAGTTGTTGAGAAGTGTATAGAGCCATGGAAAGCTGTTTAAAATTTGATCTGTTTTATATTTTCAAATAGTATTTTACTCTTAATAGGGTAGAAGAGTTTTAACTAAGGTCTTTTCTAAATATGAGTACACATCTGCAGGGTGAGTCAGGGTAACCTGAAACAGTAAAATATCTCAAACAAAATGTTGCAGAGGGAAATGTTTAAAATAACATCTGTTTTGAAGGGGGAACAAACATACATATTTTCTATTTTGACAATGTGTTTGACATGTCAAAGGTCAATGTATAGATTTTTATTTGAAAATAACATTTTTTTTGGAGTGTCATTTGATTAGCCTGTATGTGAAACAACAAATAATTTTTGTGAAACATTTTTCTGTTTAGCACTTAGTTTTCATAAGAAGGTTAACAAAATTTCTCTTTTCAAAGTGAAAAGCAATTTTTTATTATCACAACATAGATTAATTTCTTCACTACAACTAAAACTAATTTAACAAGTGTTCAAAAAGATGGTACCCACCAGTGGCTGAGTGGATAGAACCACTGAATATTAGTAGTTGATTGTGGTTAGTGCCTCAGACTGACCATGTGGAGTTTTCCAGGTTTTCTTTACATTGATAACACCTAAATAGGGGCCAGTTTCCATAAAAGACCTCCTGGGAGGCATTTTCCTTGGTAGATCATCAATGTGTCACATTGTCATAATTAAATAAAACTTTCAAAAGATTGCCTTTAAACTCAATACCTTTTTTCAGTATGTTTAAGAAAAGATTCGTAACAAGTTAAGTGTTTCTTGAGGAACATTTTTTCAAGCATTTTGTATTTGTTCCTGCATATTTTCTTGGATGGTAGGTACATCTTGGTATGCCTTTGTTAAAATTATAAGATGTTTTCCATTAAAAAAAAATGTCAAATAGTGTTAAATCAGGTGATTTAGTGGGACAAGATACTGCACCACCATGTCTTAAACAGTCTTAAACATTGTAACATTGCTGTAATGCTTGTCAAGCAGAATGCAAATACTGTGATGGATCATGCTGAAACCATGTGGTCCACTTTTTGTCTGAATGGTGAGAAATACTGCAATATCTCATTGATGAATTACCATTATTGCTGGAAGACCAGAATTTACAAGAAAGGCATATCATGTTAGAAATAAAGCAATTTGCTACAAATAAATTTATTATGAGTAAATTGTAAAAATTTATAAGCATGAAATTGTAACCTAAATGTTCGGCAGATTATGTTGGGCTATAATATGGCTACTATTTAATAATTAAATATTCAGTAATTTTAAAGAGGTAGGCATTAGATCCATCTATTGACAAATTAAAAATTAATATATTTATAAAGTTCTGGAAAAAAAGAATCACCCTAGAGCAGGACTTGAACCTGCAACTCCCACTTACCATGCAATGCATTGCCAGTTATACTACCTGGACCTCTGTCCAATTTTCACCTCCAAAACCATTATTTGGATATAATCATACTAGTAATTCACAGTGCTGACTGGGGACAACTTAAGTGTCTACTTAGTCAGCTGATTGCTTGGAGGTTTATTATCACTTTATCCCAGCATGGTGTGTGTATGTATATATATACAAATATAAACATCTGTTAAATTGATTTTTGATTAAGGCCAAACAATCTGTTTGATTATATCAGGCTATAATATGCTACTATTAGTAAGTAATTTTCCCTTGAGTACGAGTTACCAAATTTTTTTCACAGCAGGCCAAATAACTGAGAGAATGATGAGCCATTTTGTTCAAAACATTACACTAAATACACAAAAAATAAAGACAACCAACATATTTATTTACCAATACACAAACACAATTGCTGCAGCAAGCTCATAATTGCTTTTGTAGAAACTTCATTGCATGTACTTACACAAAAAGTGCTCTGATATCCAAAATTGCAAAAAGTTGGCAAATTTTTTATTTTGCTGTTTTTCTTTTTCCTAAAAATTATATTATTGTCAGATGCAAAAATCAGATTGGATCACTTCTGGCATTTATACTGACTTATTTTAATTTTTATACATAGTAAGTTTATCTACAAACTGATATTTTCATATAAATAATTATATTTTATTTCATTTGTGGCACATTCAGTGGCGGGCTGGATGAACTGACCTCGCTGGCTGTAGTTTGGTGACCCCTGGCCTAGAGGTAGACATTAGGTGCCATCTCTTGATGAATTTAATATTTCTGGAAGCTAAGTTCAGACAGAGGTCTGGGTAACTGTCTAACTGGCAATGCATCTGCATGGTAAGTGGGAATTGCAGATTTTAGTCCCCCACTATGTTGTTTCTTTTCTTCCAGAACATTCTAAATTAAAATCAAATGTTAATTTTTTTGTAATTAGGAACCATCTCTTGATAAATTTAACATTTATCTTTAGACAAAATTATTGAATGTTTAATTATTAAATAGTTATAGCCAGTATAATTAGGCAGATTGTTTGACTTTAATGAAAAATTGAGTTAATAGATTTTTATATTTGTACATGAATTATATTTGAAAGATAACAAAAACATTAGGAAAATCTGACAAATGTTAGTTTTAACCAAATAGTCAAATTCTAATGAAAAACCTATCAAATCAATATTTTATTTAAAGACTAGCTGTACCCAACCACACATTGCTGTGGCTCAAAATGTATCTATTATAAATGTATAACACTCCCCGCTGGAAGGAATTTCGAAAAATCCCTTCTTAGTGTATATTCTGTTGACGTACCCTATTAAAACGCAATCAAAAATGCAAAAACTGCATCTAAAGTAGTATAATAGAAGCTGAGTTCTTCACGGTCAGCCTTAATCCTGTTCCTCCCCCACAGGGGGAATTTCAACATCTATATAATATAAAAACGCAACATTCAAATGCAACATTGTTTCAAAATTTCAAAGCAATCGGTTAAGAACATTCGGAGATTTAAGATTTTCAACAAACGAACATTTACATTTTTATTTATATAGATTTTATATAAAGATTTGTAAAATATTAATTTTATAGATTTTTCACCAGCAATAACAATTTCAATTATTTCATAAGTACAGTAGTACCTCAGGATATGAACTCCCCAGAATACAAAATTTTCAGGATACGACATGAAATTCGAACATATTTTTGCTCCATGATACGTACAAAAACTCACCATACGACATTACATTAGTTCGCAACGCCATTTTTTTATTCACTTCTGTCCATTGGTCTGCCCATGTATTTGCTTTGTTGTGGAAAGATCTTGCTCTATAAAGGAAATCTTGAGGTATTATCAGAAAGTGACTGATTTTATTGAAAAGAAACATCCCGAAAAGGTTCACACTGGCTGTATTGCTGCTCAGA
>NW_019389304.1:0-4776 GCF_000671375.1 Centruroides sculpturatus
CTGTATATTTGATTTATTATTACTACGTAATAATATTGAAACTAACAACAATATATTAGAATAAATATTCATAAAAACTCTTTAGTAAACGATTTAAGATGATTGTTTAAAAGAAATTTTCATAGGTAAACGAATTGAAATTCTTTATATGCATACATGGGTTGCCCATTAGTTAGGTTCACTGTTTAAGAGACAGAGAAAAGTATATAATAGTACAGGATAGGAGGAACATTCTTAGTGACACGACGGGGAGATTTGAGGGATTGTCTATGTGGACATTTTTTCAGTTGTTTTAATGGTATGAGAAGTTTTTCTTTGAGTTTGCTTACAAGAATTTGAACATGAATAAAGTACTATTTAAAAATATTTCATGAACCTTTTTAAGTGATTCCTTCAATGTCAGAGATCTATGAACTACTGTACACGTATGTAAACATAAAAGAGATTACAAAAATATGTACATCATTGAAGAAAACGAAGGACTAGTCGAAAGTGGCTGAAAGACTGTACTTGTAATTGTTGTACAGTGTCACTTATCTGTTATGATAATTATAAAGAAAGTTTTTAGAAAATTTCAATGGGATATGAAATAATTAATATGCATATGAACGCAAGTGAAGTAAACTACTAAACAGGGGTTCAGAGGTTAAGAAATTGAATGAATTAAATAGAACGTTAATCAAGCAGTGATAAACGACATTTATTAACTGTAGATCTGCCAATTCGGTTTTCTTCTGGGAATATTTACTTTTGACTAAACAAATAGAAATCAACAATTGAAAGTAAGTTTATTCTGTCATTACAAGTGAATTTAAAAATTTTCTTACATTTATTTACTGTTTCAGGAAGCGCATAGAGAGAAGATAAAAGGTCTACTGTTTCTGCTGAAAATTTTTTTCTCTTTGCCTGTTTTAGTATTTATTTGCAATTACATGAAGAGAAGAAGGTTTCTAGGAAGAAATTTATTTTATTAATTATTACACTTAAGTAACTACAACCTTTGCACAACAATCTCCCCACTACTTTTTAAGATTGTAGGCAGAAGCTACTGTGTATTTAGGCATACAACCACATCACATTTTAAGGTAGCTTGTGGTTGTATTTAGGCATACAACCACATCACATTTAGGCATACAACCACATCACATTTTAAAATAGCACATCATATTCGCTTATTTTTTCCGGGTTATAACATTAACTTTTTTGAAATTAGATGAAGCTAATATGACTTTTAGTAATCTTGCTTATGGTTTATAACTTTAGTAACTCAACAGTATGGTCAATTACTTTAAATTATGTTTGTTACCTCATTAAATGTAAATATTGTGGCTTGTATTGTTTCGGTTATTTATTTATTTATTAACAATTAGTAAATAATTTAATTTTATAAAAGTTTCCGTTTAATATAAATTTTAATAGACAAATATTCCCTACATTCCCTATGCCCTCTAAATGCCAATTCTTGCTTTGATAAAAAAACAAATAACATCTATTAATTTATATATAATATATCTGTTATTATATAACTATCTTGTTATAATTTTCAATATTTATTTTATATTATTTACTAATGATAATAGATTGTCAGTCATTTGTTTTCTAACTAATTCGTTTTAGGACCAGATGTCCATGGAAATTTCCAAAATTTACAGCTTTTCGGTCACTCTCACTGAACTGGAAAAATTTTTGTTTTTATTACGTCTAATATTACGAAGAAATCAGTCACCACTGTACTCGGCTAGAGATTGGTTCGGTTAAGCATTTGTTTAAGTACAATTTCGGCTCTTTCAGCAGGGTTTTATTTATGTCCCTAATTCCCTAATCTCTCACCTAATTAACTACTTCTTAAGTAGAAATAAGTTGAAATCGGTTACTTTGAACTTGAATATTTGTAGTCGTGGGAAAGAAGTGGAAAGACAAATTTTTATGACAACGGATACATAAATCGTAAATTTAAGGAAAATAAATTCTAGAGCGTTTTTTTGTACCTCTTGCATCTTTTTCATTAAATTTAGTTGTAAATGATGCTGCCAAAGTGACGGTTAATTTTTAAAGCATTATACAAGAATTTCACACGTTTTTCTCTGCATCCCCTTAGAGATGGGACATACGAAATCGTAATATCACTGCTTTAACATTGAAATCTGTAAGTAATACAAGATGGGAGAGCAGAATAAAAGCAGAATAAATGTATCAAATATTTTAATGGAATTTTTTAAAACTCCTGTCAACTATACAGAATTATCATAAAAACATACCAGTAAACTCCTATCGGTTGGGTTAAGTTATAAATCTACTCGCGATTCACGTAATGGGGCGAGGGCGGCCAAATGTCTAGTAGACAGGCGGCTAACAGCCAAGAACCAGTCTTGGATAGAATCATTGGAAGCGTTTTGGTATGTAGCTTCCACCAGCTAAACCGCCTGAGGATGGTGCTNTTCATGTGCCCCATATCGTGACTATGGGAGAGGGTGGCAAATGAGTATCTGGCAGACGCTCACTGCCAGATACCCAATTCCGAAGTGTAATTAGTAGTTCCGAACTCTTCGGAACTACTAATTACTACACAATTTTCTAAAGTAAAGATAAAAGCTTTAATGTCTGTTTTCAGTTTCGACAAAAATAATTTAACGAAATATTCGTTAACCTTCATATTTAATCAAATATTCCAATATAAAATAATTAAACGTAATTGTCATTAAATAAATGTAATTCTGAAGAGTTCAGTTTTGTTCTCCTACGGAGTAGCCTCCTGCTTGCCATTTAAAATTGATTGGAATGTCACGATTGGTACGCGTGCCGTAAATTTCTATTGCTTTTCTATAAATAACGTTTAATCTAGATTTTCTAAATTATTGGAGATTGAAATGTATTTATTTTCAAATTTTTATAATGCTGCTGAACTAAAATTCACATTCTTCTTGATATTAGCATTACTCAGTAATTGTTCTTCAGATCTGAGGTTTGATTAAATGAAAATTCACTATACTTTTTGTTAATATGCATTTTTATTTACCTACATGTTTTCTTGAAAAATCCTCTCCGAAATATTAATTGTTGTGTTTGTTGCTTCGGTTGAACCCTTAAATAAATTAGAAATTAAGTGAAAACGTATCAGTACAATATTATAAAATCATTTATACTCGTACATTGATGTACTTGTATAAAGTTCATACCCACTATGAACCGACACAAAAACCGAAACTGCATTTTATGTACAGTATTTAATTGAACAAATTTTTAATACGTTTTTATTAGATATTAATTATTATTTGCCTAAAATCTAATATAGTTATGAATATAAAGAATAGTTGATGGAATAAGACAATGCATCACATTGCTATGTCCCTAAGATGAGTACCTTTCGGGAGGATTTTCTATGAGAAACTGGCAACTACTTAGATAATGGGCACGTGCATAAATCACGGAAAACAACATGTGACCATCGCGAATCCGTGAGTAACTAAGCGGGTTCGTGACTAATCTACTTGTAGGCGGCAATACAAAGATAAAAAATTTTCAAACAATATAACATGAAGCGAATTACAACTGGAATAAGAATATTTATAAGTGAATACTTAGAATTTGTCTTAAAATTTATAAATTTTACCTCAAGGTTTGTTGAATCAGATTTTGGAATGTAAGATCTTTAAATATATAATTTGCTTAGAGATGGGACATACGAAATCGTAATATCACTGCTTTAACATTGAAATCTGTAAGTAATACAAGATGGGAGAGCAGAATAAAAGCAGAATAAATGTATCAAATATTTTAATGGAATTTTTTAAAACTCCTGTCAACTATACAGAATTATCATAAAAACATACCAGTAAACTCCTATCGGTTGGGTTAAGTTATAAATCTACTCGCGATTCACGTAATGGGGCGAGGGCGGCCAAATGTCTAGTAGACAGGCGGCTAACAGCCAAGAACCAGTCTTGGATAGAATCATTGGAAGCGTTTTGGTATGTAGCTTCCACCAGCTAAACCGCCTGAGGATGGTGCTCTGTAAAGCGCCTGCGCAAATGCCTGTAATCTGGCTGCTTTACATCGTTCAAATATTTTCGCCCTAGAAGCTGTCCCGTATTTGACAATACAGAACTTCCGTTGGAAATATGCATATACCGATTTATATTCGAATATACAATAGCAATCTTATCGTTTTTCTCACATGTAGTATGGAAATTTGTAATAAGATACATAATACGGTTATAATAAAATATTAATTTTAATTAATCCAAAATATGTTAAAATATGAAATTAATCGCGCAAATACATTTATTTTTTTTTGAAAATTCAAGGGAAACAGCTTCCAACGCTTCCAATGACGTCACGCAACTGTAAGTTTTCTTCAGTTATCTGTTTATCAATTCAGTATACAATATTATAAACTGTTTGAATATGACCATGCTCATACAAGAAATCTATTAATATTTTCTTCTGTCAGACTATCTACCGTCAGTGAGAATGTTTTTATACAATGAAAAAGTTCTCTCTGCCTCGAACGTAGTCACAGTACAGTACTTCAGCAAAGGTCATTTTGCCAAGCTCTAAATCCTCAAAAATCTCCAACGAGACAGCTATTAACTTCGCGAAGCACAGAAAACTGCTATTCTTCTCCAAAAGCTCCGCCGGCTTCGTGCGAAGTTTGCCTTCACATAAACCAGGAAGGTTTTGTATAGAATCCTCCAATGTTTGAAAATTTTTTAGAGATTCTTTAAGTTACAATCCTCTTGCTTCTAATACTTCAATGATATCCGGAAAATTTAACAA
>NW_019389305.1:0-4731 GCF_000671375.1 Centruroides sculpturatus
TCAATATATTTATTTTGTTTGTACAAAATCAAAAAATAATTTTTAATGATACAATAGTCTTTGTTAGGCTTAACATCGACGAAAATTCAATGCGAAGCGACACGCAACAGAGAAAAATTTTGACATCGGATACGTTAAACTATTTTCTCATATGTAAATCAGTTAAAAATTGTCAGGATTCCAACATTTTTTACTAAGGTGAAAAGGGTTCTGCAATAAGAATAAGTTGGAAACTCAGGCTCTATCCTCATGGAGAAAACAGGACTCTTGAATACATGACTGATTATCAGAGAACACTAAAGAGACTGAAGGAGATTACTCAGTAGGAGATCTGGATTGCTGAGGGTCTTGCGTGAGCCTGGATTGTTGAGGGTCAATCTAACAGCTCTGCTGCTACAGTGATTGTTTAGAGGATATTAGCTAGGGAAAGTTCTCACATCTTTCATACCATTCAGACTTTGCACTATCTGATTTTCATTTGTTCCCCAATCTGAAGAAGCATTTTCAAGGAAGGCATTTTTAATCTAATCAGTGTGTTCAAAATGAAGTGAAAATATACTGAGTTGCATGACCAGGAATCATTTTTCCATGAAGGCTCATGAACTGTTAAGGGAAGTGCTTGAACAAACTTGTTGGCTACATATAGAAATAGAGGTAGTATCAAAGTGCAATGTATCACTTTTCATTTGATCTCTGTATCTCAGATTTTGTAATTAAAAGAAATTGCATGCATAACCAAAGACGTTACAATCAGCCTTAAATTAGAATTGAATAAAATACTAAAATAATAAGATTGCAAACAAATGAAAAATCAAAAGTATGATGTAAACTATTGCTAAATAACATAACAACATCTCTCTTAATTAAATTAATTAATTAATTTAATTAATTAAAATCATAATTCTGTAAATAATATAACATAACACACTAAAATATATTTTTATTGTTAATACCACAACAAATTTTGTAAACATGCAATCTTTAAGACATGTAAATATATTGGAACAATGAATAAAATGCTTTCAGTTCAATGAAATGCTTTAAAATGCTGCCAGAACACTTAAGAATTCTTAAGAAAATACTATCTAAAATTTTATATGAAAGTAAACAACAGTTTAACTAAATTCCATACATTTACAATGATAAGCATATTAACTAAAAGCTGACACTTAAATTGTCAAGGTAAAGTATAATATACCTCCTAATTAACATCTATAATGGCTTCTTACTCATATAACTAGTTAAACAAGGCTATAAAACCTATATAAAGTCAAGTTTATGCTTGCTTTTAATTAATGTACAATGAATTGCACATTGTGAAATACTACATTTGATTATGGATTCTCCTAAATTAATAATCCTTATTCTATTAATAAATATTAATGCTTGCAATCTTTAGTATCTAACAGTAGTAAATGATAAATGTACAATCATAAATTTGGCAATTAAAACATACGTAAAAGATCTGCAGAACAATGTCTACAGGACAATACATTTATTGTTTAATTATATGGTGTTTATTGAGCAAGTAGTCATAAATTTGCTGAGTCATAATCACATGTTTGATAAATAAAATTATTATTAGAAAAACTTAAAATGTAAATCAAATGTTAACTTTCAAAACTTGTTTAAGTATTCAATCTATAATTTTGCTTCGATACTTAATTTTGTTTTTATTGCAAATGAATCATGAAGGTAGAAAGTTATATCAATTATTATTAATGATGATTTCAAAATCGAACGTAAACAAGTTATTCTTAGCACTGCCTCTAGTCATCATTCTTCATATTAAATAGACAATACACAACAAGACAATAAATCTCTCGAAATTTTCTGATCTGTGCAGTAAGAAAATATGCTCATTATAGGAACTAAAAAACAGAATTCTTTGAGAACTAACTGTTATTTTCACAATAAACATTCAATAACATGTCCAGTATGGCCTTGACTCTTTTCTTTCAATTGCAACAATTGTGTATTTAAATACAAAGCAAGCCATGCTACAAAATAACTATATAACTATTCAAGCAGTAATTAGTTTTCTTTATCAATAAAGTTATCTTTGTACAAACCTCATAATTACTTTCATTATAAAAACTAATTTATTGATTCATTTTCAAGTTAGTAATTAACTTGCAAGTTAACACACAAAGTAAAGATTATATTATATTTAATTAGTTATTGCTACTCTTAATAAATAAACTTACCTATAGTATGTGTCCTGCAGACAGATATCAAAACAAAAGACACTAAAGAGTGCCATATGAGTGCAAAGACTGAAAATATCACCCTTGACAGAAACTGCAACTTGCAAACAATGACGTATAACTCCACCTTTTCACAAGTTTCATTTAAATATGAGTGAAAGCCATCATAATCATTAGTACTGATGAAAATAGCACCTAATAGAAAAAACAAAACGGCAGCATTGATCTTGAATATAGTACGAGAGTGCATTCTTATGTCTCTAAGAAACTGCGTGTGACGGAATAGTCGTGCACTCAAGTTTTTTGCATAGAAACCGAACGACCCCCAGCACACAATTAAGAAAATACTAACTGTGCCATTGGCGATATCAATGGGAGTATTGGGAGAGAGTATATCAAATATTACAAACCACATGTGAGAAACAGCAAAAGTGAGAGCCGAAGCAAAAGTAAGCATGTGCAGTATCAAACCGATGATAGGTTTATCATTAGGATGTAACGGTATCCCTAAGCATTTAGCTATAACAAACCATAACCAATGAGGAAGCTGTCGTGACTGTTTTGTAGATCTGTCTTTTTTCGGAATGGATGGATTTGTTTCCATGAACGTTGCCAAAGTATTGTTGTCTTCTCCACTGGCTTCGTAATAACGACAATCAGCAGTCGTTTCATGAGTTTTGCTATAGAGAAAAGAATAATAAATTGAAAAAATTTAATTTAAAGCTTAATTTATTTTAAAATATATCACATAAAAAAATTAATTTATCATTATTTAAATTAAATAACAAGAAAATTGATAAAGTCTCAACAACAATTTCACAATCTTTGATTATTGAATTACTAATTTAGTACAGATCATTGCATACATTTTGATGGGGTAATGTGTACACATTTGGGGCACTGGAAGTTCTATGAAGTTCAAGAATCTCTTTTTGGTAATGTAGAATGAAGTTGTCACAGATTTATCTATCTTTTCCCCTCAATAAGTAAACAGACTGGTCCCTGCTATTGCACATTTTTATAGCCAGCCAAAATTTGTAAAATTAGGTTTGGCCATGCAACTGGACACACGAGTTTGCCATATTTTGCAATCTTTTGCAACAGAATAGGCATCTTTCATTGAATATTGATGTTTTGATCCTCTTAAAAGGTGTTGCACCAAGTTTACTTGGCATTCCTCTCTTTCTCTTTCCATCAACAATTATTCATTTTTAATGCAATTTTGGAATGTCTGTGGTCTAATAGAGGTAGAATACAGCTAGCAAGGCCTATTCATATGTTCTGTTCTTGATAGCACGTCATTTGTGATGTGGTTGCAATAACCAATTTTTAAGAATTTTGCAAAGACATTTCATGAGAAACTGGATAACTGATCAGCTATCAGATGATGTAAAAAGCAAATTACAATAAAGTTTATACCTTGAAAAAAAAATGCCATCTTTAATCTAAGAAAGTACTTTCTTCCAAAATTAAGTGGATTTTTGCAGGCATAATACATAAATCTGTTACTTCTGCCCAAGGAAAACTGANACCTTGAAAAAAAAATGCCATCTTTAATCTAAGAAAGTACTTTCTTCCAAAATTAAGTGGATTTTTGCAGGCATAATACATAAATCTGTTACTTCTGCCAATGGAAACTGACAATAATTTGAATAAACCAATATGGCAAATTATTCATTGTTAATATTAAACGGCAAGCTGAAATAATTGATAAAATAAATGATTTAAGCCAATCTGATGTCAGAAAAATTTGGTTCACTATTTGACGAAATATTCAGAAATATCTGATTATAAAGTTTTAAAACAATCTGAGATTATGATTGAATTATTAGAAAGTTGGCTTTAAAATCTGATATCAGTACGAGTGACTGTCAATGCTAAATTAAAATCATTAAGCATCCTTTGCATGAAAAAGAAAGAAGCTCCTGAATCAATGCTATGAGAAGAAAAACCAAACGTAAAGATAAAAATTTGAA
Organism: Centruroides sculpturatus; assembly: GCF_000671375.1. Lineage (NCBI taxonomy): Eukaryota > Metazoa > Arthropoda > Arachnida > Scorpiones > Buthidae > Centruroides > Centruroides sculpturatus. The sequence goes on from NW_019389305.1 coordinate 4,184, forward strand.
CCAGAACATACTTCCAAAAAACAAGCACAGACATGTCATTATAGATGATGAAAGTTATTTTACATTGTACAATGATTGTCAACCAGCTAATAATGCTTTTTACACATCTGATTCTTAAAAACTCCAGATAATGTAATGTTTATCGAACAGGCAAAATTTCCTAAAAGCCTGTGTGTTTGATTGTCATAAGCAGAAATATCATTCTACCACAATTTTCTTTCCTGAAACTGGCCCCTAATAGCTGATATAACCTAGATGGCCAGATGGATGAGTGATTAGGGTAACAATCTATTATTCTGAGGAACCCAGGATCAAATCTGGATGGGCAAAAACCCCAGGAATTTTTCAGAGGAATGGTCTGTTCAGATATGTTGGGTCCTGTCCCTCTGAGAAGTGTACACATGAAAGATTATGATCATCTATTAAAGAACTTATCAATCAGGATAATAAATCTTTTGATCCGATGGTACTATAGCCTACTACCCCAAAGCTTCAACTAATTACCATCAAAATAAAGCAGTCAGTCTTGTTTGATGGTAGTCAGTTGA
>NW_019389306.1:0-4724 GCF_000671375.1 Centruroides sculpturatus
TCTGAATAAATTAAAGAAAATACTAAAAAATACTGTAGAAGTAAAATTAAAATCAAATTATAAAATTTTAAAAATGTTTTTCTTGTGTTTTAAATTCCAGAAATACGGGGGTTACCCATAACAACATAGCACATACACGACAATACACAACACAAAGGTTAATGTACTGTGTGTTTCGTGTGTTGCAAGTTAACTTGTGAATCTGAAGAGTGAATTGAATTTGTTAAACCATCATAATTTACGTATTGCAAGAGAGAGGATTTATTTTCAGCAATACAGTTTTACCTCTGTAAAGTTTGTAAGTAATAAAGTATTTAAATAAAGAGCAATTTTAGTGGATGAAGGTAAAACAATGGGGTGAGGAAGGAAATCATGGTTGAAAGAAGAGGATGAGCAAGGAAATCACAGTTGAAAGAAGAGGGTGAGCAAGGAAATCATGGTTGAAAGAAGAGGGTGAGCAAGGAAATCATGGTTGAAAGAAGAGGGTGAGCAAGGAAATCATGGTTGAAAGAAGAATGTGAGCAAGGAAATCTTGGTTGAAAGAAGGGGGTGAGCAAAGAAATCTTGGTTGAAAGAAGGGGGTGAGCAAAGAAATCTTGGTTGAATGAAATAGGTGAGCATTTGAAGAAGTGTGCTACAAGAGAGAATAAAGGTAGCACAAACGAAAGAAGAGTATAGAGAGAGAATTTTCTTGAAGAATCTGATAAATTAATGTGTGTATGTCTGTATTCCCTCTTGTCTCTCCTGAAAAATGGGCATAAAGAAATACATGTATGTTTGTGTGTAATTTTAATATTTGCTAAGATTTTAATTGACTTTTTAGCTACTAAGAAAGCCTTTAAACCATACTTATAAGTTCGCAGCTGCACAGTGAAAGCTGCAAGGTAATAAAAGAACTTGGCCTAAATATCGTGGACAAACCATCCCCGAAAAAAAAGACCCGAAATTTTTGACTGTCCTGATTCGATCCTAGATCACCCAGAGCTGATCACTGCAGGTTCACTGATCCTGCAGCTGATCCTGCAAGCCCACAATGAAGCTTATCAAATCGATAGATATGTTTAAAAGGCCTCCTTAATGCGCACAGAAGGCAAAAATCAAAGTAAATTACCACGATATGTTTTAATTTACTGTATATTAAAACTTATGCAGCATCAGACCAAAACTGAAGTATCCACAAAGCAAGATTTTACGACATTTTTAAAGAATTAAATATTAAATTACGGTACAAGAACATAATCTCAATTCATAACACTGAATCACGCTTAGGTTAGGACGGTTCGCTTTACGACGACTTTTCAAATAAGCGAATTACATAAAAAAGACCTTGGATTTACGGTAATTATTGACATTATTATTTAAAAAAAATAAAATATAAAACATAAATTTGCTTTCTATTTTGTTTTAGATGTAGAAACTCCGATGAAAAATGGAAAAAAAGTTTAGGAACTTCAAGAAGCAGAGATATATTTAGGAAGAGAAGAGAAGGCGCACGTCCCCCCCTTAACTAAAGATATGTAAGTCTGTTATATCTGTCAGCAAGTAAAATTTTACATACAAATCTATTCCTGATACTCCCTAACGATGCAACCTGGATTCTCTAGATATTATCATTAGATACATCATAAGATACGTCATTAGATACGTCATAAGAAGAGTAGAAGACACTAAAAAGAGATAGAAAACCGTGTAGTAGATTATTACAAATATAGAAATTATACTAAAAATATTAAGAAATGAATTATAAATAAATTTAAATATTTTAAGAATATTAAAAAGTATTATTAAAATATAGAAGAAAAAATATTATATATCTTGCAAATTATTGTAAAAATTTGCTAAAGAAATGCTAAATTTAGTAATTATGTTTGTAAAAATTATCATTTTAAAAATACAAACAGGTTTAAAGACTATACTTTACGTAATAACGACGTATGCAATTTAAGAACAGTCTAGCAGTAACCAATAGAGAATTCAGAAAACTTCAGTGGGAAGTGCAGAAAAGAAACGATATTCCTAAAAAAATTTTTTACAAACTGTGGTACACGAATTTAATGGAGAAAATCCCTGAAAACGGGGATGCAGCTGCATCCTGCGTACCACTAAATCTGCTCCTGTTCCTGCCAGTAACAAAATGGATAATACCACCGATAACAGGTTTGGTCACGTGGAGATTTATGGAGTTTTAGTACCTAACTAAATGGCCAGCTTCTCATAGAAAATCCTCGGACTCACCTACACGACATATTGTCTAAATATTGTATTGTCTCTTTCCATCAACCATATATCCTACATTTAAGAATACGTGTACATACAAAGATTTATTTGGGAAAAATCCACATAAAGAGGTGTAACTTCACCTTACACATTTCCTAAATCTGCCTCTGCCATTAATCAAGTTGATGACCAATTACCATTGGTGTCATCAACTTGGTTACTAGCAGAGGCAGATTTAGGTAAATAGAGCGACAACCAATAGTGATTGGTTATTTAAAAAAGAATTTCTTACTTTTCTTCGCCAAAGTAAGAAGTAAAAAACATTATTTCTGATTTGTCCACCTCTAATCTGTACTCAATTTCCTCCATCTCCTATGTAAATCTGAAACCAATCGCCGCCACTATACTTTCTCGGATATACTCTCTTTTATTACCTAATCTTATACCTTCACAATGGTTCTCTTCGGCTTTCATAGAAAAGAATATAATTCTTACAGATCCTTAGCAATATCTTTCTCCATGCTTAAAAAGTCTGAGAAATATTCAATTTTCCATCAGATTTAAACCAAATTTACTTCTAAGCTAAGCTCAATTCAACATAATTCACTACTTTCAACTTCGTAGTCTACACAACCAGTAATTTAGACAATCGCCCATTAGTGGCCGAGTGGAAAAACCATTGGTCGTGGGTTCGAACCTCGTCAATAAGCTTACTCTATTTAAGTGTTAGGCACTCGAAGAAAGACCAGAAAACTCCACGTTACCAGGGGGTCCCTCCTAGGATGACTTCCTACGGAAAACTGGGCCTATTTAGATACTAGACAGGTGAATAAAACTCGCAAAACTCCACGCGATTAGCCCATTAGGTGAGGCAGGAAGCCACGAACAACTAAATGTTNTTTTATCCACTTTGGCACTGGTAGGCAGGAAGAGTACTTGATAGAGTATACTTATTACCCTAACAAACTCCCGCAATGTCTCTCGTTAAAGACTAGACCTTCCTGACTTTTCAAACGTATTAATTATTTCTACAGATTATTATTTTTTAAACTTTTAATGGTTTTTTTTACTGCCAAATGGAGCGGAGTGAGTCCCAAATCTATTATGTTTACATATTCAAAGATGCCGATCGTCTTTTTATATCCCAAAGCTCTTTCTTTCTTCGAGTCGTGTCATTAATGAACGAGCTCGAGGATACTACATTCTTATTGTTTTTATTTAAAACAAATCTATAATTATTAATTATCTCGTTGCATCATTTTCTTTGTCGTTCTTTTATTTTTTCTGAGATGTTTTCTTTGTTGTGCAGTTTGTGGAGATTTCTGTACTTTTAACGCAGTCGAACCTCCAAACAACGGCGGTTTTTTTAAAGTCTTGGCTTCTGTGGCCGTTGTTCAAAGGTTTGACTGTATTTATAATCGAAATTTTATCTAGTTTTTAGTATTTTCATATAATTAATAGAAAATTCATACCAATAATAAAGCGAGAACTGTAAAGCAAACGGTCGTAAAACGGGGTATATTGTGATTTTATATCATTTAATCTTTTTAAAAAATTCTTAAAAACTAAAACCTTTAAACAATGGCCACTAACGAAAACATAAAAATGACTGTTATTTGGTATAACATTTAAATATAAGTCAGTTTTCACTAGAAAATCTTAACGAGTAGATGTATGCCTACGTGTTGCGTTGCTTTATCCCATTATTCCTACAATCCTACATGATGGGCTTGGCCAAACTTTCGAATCCACGATGGCTATGGAAAAAAGTCTTAAAGTCTTTTAGTGCCCTGTGAGTTGAAAGAGCCTTATTCCGATAATCCAATTTTAATTCTACTTACTTTATATTCTTAAAATTGAACTCTTACTATTTTAATATTCCAATAATACTTCATAATACATCTAGAATAATAATTAGTCTGATCTCTTGTATAAATTACTTAATAAAATTTTTCATCAGTGGAAAAACATGTCAAGCAAGAATAAAAGATTGATTCAAAGTTGAACCTGACCTGTAAGGAAGAGGAAAAACAGGAGCAAGGATAAAGAGGAGAAAGAGCAAGAGCAAGGATAAAAATGAGGAAGATCAAGAGCAAGAGTAAGGATAAAGAGGAGGAAGAGCAAGAGCAAGGATAAAAATGAGGAAGATCAAGAGCAAGAGTAAGGATAAAGAGGAGGAAGAGCAAGAGCAAGGATAAAAATGAGGAAGATCAAGAGCAAGAGTAAGGATAAAGAGGAGGAAGAGCAAGAGCAAGGATAAAGAGAAGAAAGAGCAAAAGCAAAAATAGAGGGAAGGAAGATGAGGGGCCAGAAAAAACAACAATTTTTCTCATACTATTTCCCCGTCCTTTCCGTTTCTACTCCTTCCTCTTATTCCTTTTTTTCCTATTCTCTGTTCATCACCTTTTTTTCTCTCCTCTTTCTTTTTCTTCTACTTTTCCAATTCCTTATGTTTTTCTGTTATTCCAACGATCAAAATCTTTGGGATAAGTAGAAATACATACAAA
>NW_019389307.1:0-1996 GCF_000671375.1 Centruroides sculpturatus
CTGTAGATAGAAGGTATCATCTTTACTTTTTTACTTGCAATTTTCAATTTTTCGGTTATTACATATTATCCATCATTATTAATCCTGAGCTCATCGCCAGTTTGTGTCTGACGCCGTTTCCACTATTTTCTTCCATTTCTCTCTATCCATTGTTGATTTTCTCAATTGCCACACATTCCTCCACACCACCTCTTCATGTTATCAATTGATCCTCTATATGGTCTGCCGTTTTTGTTGAATCCATCCATAATACCATAGACTAAAGTCTTAATTTTTCTGTTTTCATTCATTTTTGTTATGTGTCAGTTGAACAGTTGAAGTTTTTGGTGTATAATTTTTGTAAGAGATTCTTTTTCAAATATATCGTATTAAAAGTTCTTCGTTTATGACTTTTTGCATCCATCCTATTTGAAAGATCTTTCTGTAACAGTGTCTTTCAAATGCTAATATTTACCTTTCCATATCTTTTGTTATTACCCATGTCTCACAGGCATACAACACGCAGGTGTTCAATACTTTTAATTTTGTCTGCAAACTAATTGCTTTACTTTTCCAGATTTTGTCCATTGCTTACAAATTTGCTTTTGCCTTGGCTATTGTAATCTCTATTTCTTTTCGCAATCCAGATCTTAGGTTAGATTGCTTCCTAAATATGCAAAGCTCTCTGCATTTCAATTTCTTTCTATTTACTAGGATGTTTCTTATCTTGTTGTTATCATCAAATATCATTGTCTTAGTTTTTCGCTATTGACAGTCAGTCCATATCTTTTTCCTTCTTCATTAAGCAAATGTATATTTTCTCTGGTTTCTTCACTTTCTTCAATGATAACTATGTCATCTGCAAATCTCAGGTAATTGAATTTTACACCGTAAACTGGTGTTCCCTGCATCTCTTGTGTCATCTTATCCATAACACTTTCTAAGAGACTTATGAAGATAGTTGGGGATATAGGATCTCCCTGTCTGGTTCCTCTTTTTGGTTTGAACCAGTTTCCTAGCTCCTCACACAATCTCACTGTTGCTTTTGCATTATCATTAATATAATAGGTTTATTAGTTTATGATCCATTCCATAAGATTTTAGCACTGCCAAGGTGGCTTTTTGGTCTATGCTGTCAAATGCCTTCTGAAAGTCCACAAAGCAAGAATAGATGTTTTTCTGCTTTCTTCTTGTCTTTTCAACTAATAGCCATAATGTTAGTATCTGCTGTATTGTATTTCTGTGTTTCCTGAAACCTGCCTGCTCATCTGCTAAGTGTTCTTCCATCAAACTACTTACGGGTTGTTGTTAAATTCAGCGCTGCGATCGCTGCTGAATGTCTTTTAACAACACACACGGGGCAGCGCTGCAGTTCCAAAATGGCAGCTCTCAGTGCAATTGTTGGAATGTTTAGCGAATTATTTAATTCGAAAAATTTTAAAAAGAATTCATTTTTGCGATACAATGTCTTATTTAGGAAGCGAAACATGACAACAAAGTAATTGCTGGAATGGCAAGTTCTGTTGTGGTGCAACCGCGGAAAAAAGCCAAGATACAAAACTATTATGAGGAAATTATTCCTCGATACAGTAATCTGGATTTTAAAGGCCACTTCAGACTTCAGCATGAAAGCGTCGAATACCTTTGCCAGATTCTGAATTTAAAAGAAACGAAGAAAATTGGACGGTCATCCATTATAGAGGTAAAAAAAGAAAAGGTTGTCCTATTGTCCTTATGGATTTTAGGAAATCAGGAATCCTTTAGAGGCGTAGGTGACCGTTTTGGACTAGATAAAGGACATGCTCATAGGTTGTTCATAGTATTTTGTAAAGGTGTTTGTAATTTAAAAGAAATTTTCATTAAATGGCCAGTTGATAAGGATGCCCAAGAAGTGGTAAAAAACTTTTCATCATTAAGGGGCAGAAACAGCTTTCCAAATGTCTTTGGATGTGTTGATGGGACATTAATACAAGTAACAGTTTGTCATCATGAAAAGCAAGAATATTACAGCAGGAAG
>NW_019389307.1:4005-5514 GCF_000671375.1 Centruroides sculpturatus
GAGAATATAACAGAGAATAAACTGCCCAAATACCCTTAAACAAAGGAAAAGTACGTCCTTTATGAAGGCATAGAGCCTTTACTACATGAAAATGAAAATTAATGTATACACTGTGTACAGTAATTTACCTGATAAGACAGACCTCAGAAAAATACTTTACGAGAGCTTTTATACTTTTATAAAACTGTCTATAAAGAAAATTAATTAACTAAGGATTTTTTTTGCCCTGCCAGGGTGTGGCCGAGTTATCCGGAGTGCCGGGTTATCGAGAGCCGAGTTTTCGAGGTTCTACTGAAAATGGCTTAATTTTTAGAATAGGGATGAACCTACGTGCAAAATTTCAGACATTTTCGACTAAAAACACAGAAGTTATTAAGCATTGAAAATATGAGCAAAATCGTGTCCTTCACTTACGAAGTTTATGAACATTTCAAGGTCTCCTCAGACTAAAAATGTAAAAACTAGTGATGTAACGAATATTCGGTTACTATTCGGTATTCGGCCTATTCGGTTACTATTCGGTATTCGGCCTATTTAGATTTAATGTTGTTGGGTGAGTGTTGTTTGTTGATATTTATTTATAACTTGTAATATGCACAAAATAAAAAAGAAAATAATATTAGTCACATGTATTTACAATTTTTAATTACAAAGATCAGCACACGTACTGTACACGTCTATCGTTGGAGAATCTTCGCACATTTGAGGGTCTGACCCTGCGTATCCTTCTTTTTAAGCGCTCGTCTTTGCCCTTCCCTTTCTCTTTCCTCTATCGCTTTAATCCATGTATGCCTGTGCATACATCATAATACGCGCTCACGATACTTTCGATTCGTCACTTTTCCGTCGTAGAGTTCCCATTTTACAATTACGTGACTCAGCCTGGTGATAATGGAGAAAAGAGACAGATAGGACGTCAATATAAGTCACAGTTATGATTTCACAGATTCGAGACAGCTTGATAGCCCGAACGGCTCCAGGCTTTCGCCCGTGCACGCTAAGTGACTTTCATTACAAGCATTTAGCATTCCGAAGTCTATGACAACAATTGTTTGGCATTGACAGGCGCGAATTTCGCGCCAATAAGCTGCATCGACTTGTTCGATTATGTTATCAACTCAATTTCATATTTATTTTCACATTTTCACTTCGCGGTCCTTCTCTGTCCTTTTTCCGTTATTTCCAAGAATTAACGCGATTGGCGAAGCGTACTGACAGCGGGCCAATAGAGAGCGGGATCCTTGCCGTAATGCGGTTTGCGCGCCAATTTTCGTACGTGCGTTAATCGAGCCGAATAGTTTGGCCGAATATTCGGCTATTCGGCCACGCTCCTGGCCGAATATTCGGTATTCGGCCTGAGGCCGAATATACTATTCGTTACAACACTAGTAAAAACCTTAGTGGGAGATTTTTGATCAATTGCCATACTTTTCCTCTGTTATACGTAATAGCCGGAAAAGTAAAAAATTTATATAAAAATAAAGACGATTGTATTTATTGAATTAAATA
>NW_019389308.1:0-4306 GCF_000671375.1 Centruroides sculpturatus
TCCAAGTCTTTCTCTCACAAGGGAAAATGGGTTGTGGGCATTGGATATAAGTTTATGGAACCAAGGAGCGGTGGCTTGAAAAAGTTTGGGAATCAATTTTCTAAACCTTAGAATAAAGTGGAGGGCAGCTTCTTCAATAATAAAGATTATATACACTTTTACTTTTAAACAGTGTTGTAAAAGTTGACGAAGACAAAACCTTTCTCACTTTGTTTCTAGCTGTTTAAACACTGATTACAAATGTTTTTGGCCTTCTTAATAGGCCTTCTTCGGGTACACTGTGGCCTGCTAGAACGTCAGTTGGTAGATATTCAAACGGTGTCACTGTTTACATAGGTTTCATCTTATCAGTGACATCAGTGTTGTTGTTAAGGTTTAGACCAGGGGTGTCCAACCTTTTTGTTCTTCTGGGCCACATTGGAAGAAGTCATGGAGTTTTGGGCCACAAGTATATATAATATATTTGTGACCCAATCCTTAAATATACAAGTATATTTAAGGATTAACATATCTAGATTATAGTAATAAGTATTAAAACTTTATCACGAACAAGGATATTTTAAAAAATTACTTCTACAGACCCTTTCAATTTTTACTTAGAAATAAATAAATTCATTTATTATAAAGGAAACAAACAAAAAATTATTTGAAAAACACAAATATTTGTTTTATTTGGGTCTCTAATTAATAAAAAACGACGAAACACCATTTTAAAGTGCATTTTTATTCGACTAATATATTTATAAATAATATGTAGCCCAGAAAGTAGCCAATGCGCGAAATGATAATTTTTACGCCAAACTGAAAAAAGGGTAGCCAAATCTTTCAATGATCTTTCAATGCTGGAAAGAATACTAAATAATGCTGGAGTTGGAACTCAAAGGATTATAGACCCAAATTTGAGAAAAGGAGAGAAAGGCCAAAAGATAAAAAGTAGTGAGAAAGGTTAAATAGACCTTCTGTTATGCAAATATTGACCCTTAATTTTCCAACCTTCCTCACTACTTTTTATCTTTTGGCCTTTCTCTCCTTTTCTCAAATTTGGGTCTATAATCCTTTGAGTCACAACTTCAGCTTTATTTAGTATTCCTTTGTCATTCACACATCTCCAAGTATTTGAAAATATTTCCTTTTCACTCAAAAATAAAATATGTATAAAAGTTTACAGCTTTGTGAATTTTTTTTTGAGTTTATGCCGTTGAAATAAATAAATAATAAAAAAAATAAAAGAATTTGTCGGTTTTGTTTACACGTTTATTGGGCTGCATTGGAACTTGCCTTGGGCCACATGCGGCCTGCGGGCTGCGGGTTGGACACCCCTAGTTTAGACAATACTGAGGGCGTTAAATTAGCAAACTTAGAACAGTTGAAACCATTGAAATATTTGTGCAATCCCTCAAAGAGAATTGTATCAACAGCAGAGATGCAGACTCGCTCTCCTCCACGTGGAAATCACTCTTCAATAACCCCCTAAACTAAATAGACCAACCCAGCCTCACTGAACCTATTGCAACCCTTAGTGTGTTTTTTTACTTCTCGCCTGTATTTTCCAATTCTGCTTTCCAAGGGTAACACTTTTCCCATCTATAGTTGTTTGCATGCGTTTTCTTATTGTATCAAAGATTTATTAATGATGTCGACATAGTTTATACTTTGGTATCATCTATGACATCACTCCCCGGTAACCCCCTGTCTAGGTAGGTCAATCCATACCCAGCGAGCCTTTCACAGTCTCTAGTACATCTTCTTTACTTAGCGTGTGTATTTTCCAATTTTCCAACTTTATTTTCTCCAACTTTAGCAATTTATCTCATCAGTTGTCGTCCGCACAACTTAAATTTTATATCAAAAGAAAATTTAACGCCCTCAGTATTGTCTAAACCTTACCAACAACACTGACGTCACTGGTAAGACGAAACCTATGTAAACAGTGACAGCGTTTGAATATCTACCAACTGACATTCTAGCAGACCACAGTACCCGAAGAAGGCCTATTAAGAGGCCGAAAATCTTTGTAATCAGTGTTTAAACAGCTAGAAACAAAGTGAGAAAGGTTTTGTCTCAGTCATTTTAAATAGTTCTAGCTCCAAATGCATAGAAGTGTAAAAGTTGTTTTGAAACTTTCAAATTGTAAATCAAATTAATTGTTAAATTTGTTGTTTGTGTGTGGCAGTGACAGAACATTTTGCTTTTAATACATAATATAAAATATAGATTGTATCACAGGTAATATTGTATAAATTACAATCCAGCAATTGTCAGAAAAGCAGGGTAAACATCAAAGGCAAGAAAGAACAATTAAATCTGAATCAAAGAACCAAAATTATTGATTTACGCGAAGAAAATATTAAACAACAAGAAATAGCAAGGAAAGTGAATTGTTTGCAAAAATTAATTCAAAAATTTAATGAAACTGGAAGTGAAAAACTTTCTGGTCAACCAAATTTTACTTCAGAAACAACAGAAATTATTACTTAGAAAAGTTGTAAAACAAAATAGACTTGCAACCTTGCAACAGATGTCACAAGAATTGAAATCTGTGATTGGAAAAAACCAGTTTCAAAAACAATGGTTTACAATTATTTGAAGATGGGTTATAAAGCAGCCAAACCAGAAAAGAAACCTCATCCGACAAAAGTTCAAAAGAAAAAAATGATCAACCTGGACAAAAAAAAATTAGTATTTTACACCTGAACAATGGCAAAAAGTCATTTTTAATGACAAAAATATATTTTGTATTTATTTAAATTATAGAGGAAAAGTTTGGTGCTTGAAATGCGAAATCAGTAATCCAGACTGTTTACGAGTCATTAAATTTCCAACTAAGTTATGGTGTGGGGTTCACTTGACTGTAATGGACTCGGAAAATTCTGATTTCTTAATGAGACAGTAAATGATTTTATTTTAGAATATTTCCTCATTCCAACAATGGAAGATCATTTTCAAGACAATGATGTAATCTTTTCAACAGGATGGAGTTAAATGTCATACATGCAAAAAACCCAAAGAATAGTTTACATCTAAAAAAAATAAAGCTCTTGGACCAGCCTGAAAACTTGCTTGTTTCCAATTGAAAATATTTGGTCCATTGTAAAATATGACTGTGATTCTTATGAATGAAGAAACAATTTATTCCCCAAGACCCTTTTCATACGTTTTCCTCCTCATGATGACCAACACCTTGGTTTTATCTACCTTAATTAAAGTGAGGTTATTACTGCAAATCCAATTAATCGTGCAAGATAGATCCTCTCTGAAGCGGTGTACCTGTACTGAGTCTTTTCGGTTCTTAAGTTTGCATGTAGCCAACCATCTGTAGTATTCTTTTTGTATGTTTGGCATGCCTTGTATTAAGCGTTCCACAGGTATGCAAGATCTTAGAGCACCACTCCGTGGAGGAGTGGGAGCATCGGCAGGTTGAAATTTTAGGATCCTTTGAGCATAAACAATTTTTTGAAACAAATCATGTTGCAACACACAATGTTGATGTCCTTATAAAAGAATCAACATAATGCAATCTGCTAATTGGTAGACACTGTGACAATGCCTAATATGAAATGAATACTAATGTGAAATGATACTTTGAGGAAACGAAACAAAATACATCAAAAGCAGTACCAATCTTTGTAACTATACCAAAACCTTTGCAATTTTGAATGTAATACGTCGCTTGATGCAATTGTAGCAGTCAGGCATCATGGGTCAGGTTTTCCTTGTCCTACTGTCATCAGTTTGTGCGCACTTTGACATATACAGTAGAGCGCCGTTTATCCAAAAGTCGGTTATCTGAAACGTCAGTTATCCAAAAGAATTCCAGTCAGCAAATTTAAATTTTCGCTAGTGCTGTGGCGCTGCAATCTCTGGCTATATCTTGGGCTACTCCAATATTTTTTTTTGTTGGTATGTGTGTTTTAGCTGGGAGCACTGGCACTTTTGTGTGGTGTTTTTCTGAGGACTGTGTGTCATGCTGAATCGAATGTTTTTGATACTAGATTAACTTCTAAAGTATAATTTTTTTTTGTTTTTATATTTTTCAATATATTTATTTTGTTTGTAAAAAATAAAGAAATAATTTTTAACGATACAACAGACACGATTATTATTATAAAAATTTTTATTGGGCTTAACATTGACGAAAATTCAATGTGAAGCAACACGCAATGGAGAAAAATTTCAACATGGGATAGGTTAACATATTTTTTCATACATAATCAGTTATCTGAAAAATAAGTTATCTGAACAACCCCAGTCCCCAATTGATTCAGATAAACGACGCTCTACTGTATAAAAATTAACAAATCTTAAT
>NW_019389308.1:4593-5400 GCF_000671375.1 Centruroides sculpturatus
TGAGTGTTGGTAAACTCCTGAACCTCTCCCCATTTGACAAGGAAGTTTTTGTCAACTTTCACTCCTTGTGATGATGTCTTGCTTTGTTTCAAAGGAAATCACCTTTCTGTTTTTTTAGAAGCCATGATTTGCACAACACTTGAATAAATGTAAATACCCTGCACTGAGGTGATGTACGCAATAAACAAGGGAGCAAGCCGAATCCCAACGGGAGCTCTGTTCTTTAGATATACTAATAATATATTCTAATAATACTAATATAGTATAAAAAATAGCAGATTGTCATTAGCAACGGCAAAAATGTGGAAACATCATTTGCACTTGTTCGCAGAAAGTTTGTTGTTCGCCTCACGTAACTGCCGAACAGAAAGTCTGTTGTTCGCAGCCAGTCCGTTACTCGAGTCACATAACGGCCAAACAGAAAGTCCGTTGTTCGCAGTGTCCGTTATTTGAGGCGTACGTTATACGAGGCACCACTGTACACTCATTCAACTGCTATCTTCAATTGGCACAACATGCAAGTAGATGACAGAAAGTGATTTACTGTAGGGTTACCATATGTATTTAGTAGACAGTCTGTACTTTAAAGATTCTGTCTGTGTCCATACCATACTTAGAAAAAATAAACAATATTTCTATACTTTTCAACTGATCGAGCAGTTAATACAGTAGAGCGTTGATTTTCCGAATCAATTGGGGACTGGGGTTGTCCGGATAACTGATATTTCGGATAACTGATTTATGTACAAAAAAATAGTTTAACGTATCCCATGTCAAAATTTTTCACCGTTGCGTGTCGCTTTGCGT
>NW_019389309.1:0-4705 GCF_000671375.1 Centruroides sculpturatus
TCACAGGCAACAAATAAAAATTTCAACATTGAATAGGTTAAAACAGTGAAAAACACCTATTCACATATCAATTCACAATTTTAACATACTAAACATTACAAATTTTAATTACCCAAAAATAAATTTAATTAATGGGCATTTAGAAAATTTGTTCTAACAAGAATAGGACAGTTATACACTGAAATTATCCTTTTTTTTTATACATTTTTCACTCAAAAAAAGAAATTAAGTAATCCAATGGATAAACTTAAAAATCAATATTTTTTGTATATACAGTAATACCTCGACTTACGCGATTTTCAACTCTCGTCAATTCGTCTTTTGTTTGAGCGCCACTCAACTTTGATTACTAACTCCTCCCACACTCTTGTTTAGCTTACATGTTCCGACGTGTCGCGCGGAATTGACACATAAATAACACAAAATAAATTGTAGCTATTTCTATGTTTGTTATATCTACAAAGACGTGACAGACTATGTGGTGATTTCTTGTAAACGTGAACAAATCAAAAGACGAGATAAGATTAGTGAGAACACTAATTAGCTTACAGACATTCAATTTGAATTTTACACAAATTGCGAAATCATACCCCGACTTACACGAATTCGACTTACGCGGTTATCACTCGGTCCCACCTATCGCGTAAGTTCAGGGTATTACTGTACTAATTTTTAAAATGTAATGTTATACAATAAAGCAAATAATATATATCTTTTGTTACCTGAAAAGATTGATTTAAAAATTTTAAATGAATAAAATGTTTATTAATTTTTCTTTTAGTTAAATTTTGATGAAACAGATACTTGAATACAAAAGATAAGTTGAATTTGAAGTTTTCGATAAAGTGTCGATGCTATAGATCAGAGTTTTTCCAACCTTTTTCTCAGCACATAAATAACAAAATTATCTGTAATTTTACCAGTATATGTGTTACAAATTATACTTATTTATATGCTCTTCTAGATTTACTATACATATTTTGTTATGTACAGTAACTCTAGATTACTGTTTAAATGTCACCCATAATCAGTTGTGCCAGCATCAATAAATCAAATATTCGTCCATGGACAAGTGGTTGAAAAACACTGCTAACTGCTATAAATTATTATTAATATACATGTGTATTTATTTGGCATTAACTAATTATTAAATTAAAAATTTATAACTACCTGCAAGTTCTTCTTCCTGTGAAAAACAATAGATTTTGCCTTTACTTTTCTGTCCTTGATATCAACTTTGTTTCCACAAAGAACAATTGGAATATTTTCACAAACTCGGACCAAATCTCTATGCCAGTTTGGAACGTTCTTGTAAGTTACTCTTGAAGTAACATCAAACATTATAACAGCACACTGCCCTAAAATAATAATTTAAATAATGTATATTCAAAAACATTTGATAAGAGTTTTAAACTGCCAAATGTCAAAATTACCTTGGATATAATATCCATCTCTGAGACCGCCAAACTTCTCCTGACCGGCTGTATCCCATACATTAAATCTAATCGCACCACGATTTGTATGAAATACCAGTGGATGAACTTCAACACCCAAAGTAGCTGTAAAAATTCAAGATAATCTTGATATATAAAATTATTCTATATTCTTAACAGATTTTTCTAAAGATTCATGAAAACAATGAATTTTAAATGCAATTGATGACATTTAAAATTTCTCTCTCCAATACCATCATTAAATATGATTATTTAAATTTAAAAAAAAATACAATGTTACATCTGTTGCATTTTTGAGATTTATCAATATAAAAATATAGGACTAGAAAATATTACTAGGATAAATGTAAATCAATGCTGTCTTATTAATGAATTTTAAATGACTAATCATTACAAAATATTATATTATTGTTATATTTGATGACTACTAATCAAAAAAAAGTAGTAGTCAAAAATTACTATATAATTTGTCATAATACATCAACATAGGAATATTTTTAGATCAATTTCATAAAATATTAAAAATATAGCTTACCAACATATTTCTTTTCAAATTCACCAGTTAAATGTCTCTTTACGAATGTGGTTTTTCCTGTTCCACCATCGCCAACTAAAACACACTGTAAATATTTTTATTTTTAGAAAGAAAAGCAATATGTTTTATTTTAAAAATGGTATCTCTTCACTGAAGATAAAATACTGAAATTAGATATTTTTTCCATAATGAATACAAATTTAAAATAAAATTACAATTTTAATTGTGTTGTTTTTAAAAAGTATTTACACTTTTCAACAGACCAGAAGTCTCAAACGTAACAAGATAAATGAGATTACTTATCTACTGTTTTGAATACTTAAAAATTTTAAGATATTGCCAACGTAAATCTGATTTAATTTTAATGCAGTCCATACTTAATTTTATGCATATTACAGTTGATAAATTTTATTTTCTTGGGCTCCAGCCAAAATATCTAAGAGCCAGCTCATTCTGACCTTTAAACTTATTTAATTTTTTTTTTTATACTGGCTTTTTCAAAACTTCTAACTTATTTAATATGAAATTTAAATCAATTGTGTGATCACAACGTAATTTACTGTAATTAATTAAGTACAGTCTCTTCAATCCAAAAAAAACTTCCAGTAGACTACCTCACAGCCAATACTTAACATATAAAACAGCTACCATTAGAAAATTCAAAAAAAAAATTTACTATAGTTTGAACCAAGCTACCCACACCCTTAACTTCATGTATGCTCTCAAGTTTATTAATCAAAATATTTTTATTAATTATATAATGTTTTTCCCTTTATGATAGATATATATTCTCTGCACAGGATGTACGCCCAAACCTCAGCCATTTAAAAATTCAATTTGTGTTCGATACTCAATTTGGTATTATGCTCTGTAATAGGCTTATGCAACAAAGATATCTATCTAATAGATGAAAACATTCATTATATTAATATTAAAGTTATTTCTTCATTTCTCAGAAACGAAGAAATAACTAATGATTTGAAGATTCTATAACTACAACCAATATTATCCAAGTAGAATTTAACCCCAAAAATGATAATTTATTAATTAGTGGAATACAAGTTTTGTTCCTGTGTCTTTTGGATTATCGTGAATAAAAAAGGAATACAAGTTTATAGCAGTCAAAATGGAATATCATATTAACTGTGTACTCCTCCTTATCGTGATTTAACCGTGTAAGATAAAAAAACGGATTAATCAAGATATGCCAGAATATGTATATAGGTAGTGCGCGTGTTGTATGTACGTGAAACCTTGTTCAGATTGCCAAACCAGTAATATCCAGGTATGCTGTTGACTGAAGAGGGGCATATTTAGCCCAAAACACGAGATGTAAGCACATATAAACTAGAATAAAGGTGAAAGAAAGCAAAGTGATCATTAAGTTGCACTACATTGTGTTGGATAAACAGTAAAAATACTTTTCTTAAGTTTTGTTAACCTATCCATGTTGAAATCTTTTTTCCGTTGCATGTCATGCCATGCTGAATTTTTACTGATGTTAAGCCTAATGAAAATTACAATTTTTGAAAAAATAACCAAATCATCCGAAACTATTTTTCTATTTTGCACAAACAAAATAGATATATTAATAAATGTAAAAACAAAAAAATATATATTTCAGAAATTTGTTTAATATAAAAATTATAACAACTAGTGACATCTAGTTTGAAAAATGTTCCGATGCTGAAACGAGATATCTTGGGTCCGCAGGTCAAGATCATTAGGTCGCGACCTAAGATATGTTGGGAATACCAGGGAATAGGTTAAACATCACTGCTTTTACTTTGATTAAGCCACTTACAGGTAAGTCATTACCACATTTGTAAAGGGTCACATTAAGTTTATTGTTCTCACTCTTTCACATAACTTTTCATTTTCCCAACTCACTGTCTATTTGGTGGTAAACTGTCAAAGTTGATTCGCTTTCATCTTTATGTCGTAAATAATTATTTATGACAAAGATGAGAGAGATTTGCAATGCTCATTAGCAATGGCTTTTTGGAAACAATCTTGCTTTAACTTCTCTAATATTTCCAATTTCTGTGAGTTCCAATATATGATATTTTCTTTTTAAAGCATAATTGAAGGTAACCATGCCAAACTGACCACTTTCCATGCATCTAAATCAAAACTGAAACCTCACACTGGATTTCAGTTTTGATTTAGTTCCACACAACTTACTCCATTTATGTCACAGCCAGAGGCCAGATTAGCAAGAGTTTACCATATATATTATTTAGTTCATATATCTGTATATATATAAAAAGAGTTGAGTCGATTCTTAGTGCAAGTAGAAAAATATATGCAAATGAAAAACTGTTTAACTATGTAATTGGATTAGAAGTTGCTAGCATGAGAACATACGTATGGAATACATTCAGAAATTTATTACAAGTATATCTAATTGTATTTTTCAGTTTATTGCCAAGATTGGAAACATTACCAGCTATTAAACATGTGATAAAACATAATGGTCTTATGAAACCTATAAGCTATAAAATGTCAAAAGCAAGGCACAAAAATATTAAAGTATTTATTTATTTATAACTATTAACCTGTCCTGTGTTATTCCCGACAATTCTCAGGGTCATGACATCTGACCTTAAGCATTTGACCCGAGATATCATGTTACAGTATCGATACGTTTTAGATGTCACTAGCTGTTATAATTTTTATTATAACAGCTAGTGACATCTAAATTTTATTTATATTT
>NW_019389310.1:0-4740 GCF_000671375.1 Centruroides sculpturatus
AGCCGTTCACAGCCCAGCACACGTATTTGTAAAATCTAAGTGACTCGTACAACATGGAATTCATATAAAACGGAATAATCAACAGTGTTATAGGGGGATCGACTATAAAATCTAGGTATTTTAACATTGTTTAGCAGAAGTTGAGAATACCTTAGTATCAAGATTGATGTAGTGTTAGTATCTCTGTTATGAACTATAAAAGCCTTTAACAAAAAGTTAAACTGTGTTTAACTGAAATGTTTTCAGGATCAACCTCCCATCTTTGGTGATACAAACCATAAAATATTTATATTAGGGAGATTTAACTGTATATAAAATCATTTTGGGAATTATCTATGTTGTAACATTAAGTGGAGTAAATAAATATGACTACAGTTAGTGAAAATTATTTGTTTTATTGACTTTCACAATAAAATATGTTAAAACAGTTGAAATTAGTACATTAAGTTATATATATTTTAATTACTATTAACTAATAGTAATTTCAGTGTTTGTGTGTTGTTTTTTGCAGTGCTGTCTTTAATGACACTAGATAATTGAAGTAAAAAATGCCAACAATTTGAACTGCTCTACTGCAAGCAAGTAACAATTAAAATGATTAATGTTTAAATTACTGGTTCAGAGTAATAATGATTACACATTATCAATTAGACATTGAAGCTAAAGCATAAAAAGATAACTTAATAATGCTTATTCGCCTAAAGACAACAGCTATAGCCAAATTCTGATTTTAATAAAATGTACTATAAAACTTCACATTAGTAAGTTTTTGAAACTTACTAATTCTGATAACAATAAATGACTGATAGTAGAATCTGCTTATTGTAATCAGATATTGTTATCTATTTACTTATAAAACAATGGTGATAAAGCAGGATTGACATAGCACTTATTTTTCATACAAAACATGTTAACAAGCTAGTAAGGTTTTGTACTGTAACTGACCAGTAGTGTCCAATACACACACCATTTAAAATTGTCAATATTATATTAAAATGAATAGAATTTACTGTTACTATAGTTTACATGTCATAATAATTATTAATTACTTAAAAGTACAGTTTACACAAATTATTTCCTTAATTAAATGTTCTGAACATAAATTCATATTGCATACATCACAACACTGTTTTGAGTTTTTTTGTCAAGGTTTACTTGATAAATACTGCTTGAATTATACCTGATCGCAAAAAGGAATCAGTTGCTTGTTCATTGTAAGATTTTCTTCTGGTAAATAAAATTTTTGTAATTGCGATTGATAGTCTCCCACAATTCTCTAATATTAATTATATCTGACTCACCAAATTCCCAATTCTGTAATAGGGGCTAGTTTATTTTTTGATCTTTTGAGTAACCTGATAACTTTATCATCAGATCTTAAGAAACATTGGATTGCTGCACATCTGTTTTCCAATAATATCATGGAATATTGGATTGACAAATATGACAGTACTTTCTAAAATTCATTTTGCTGTGTTTATTGACACCAATAGTCAATAATCACTTATAAATGCTTGTAACTGAATTGTATCTATTGGTTTCATGTATTTTGCAATTCTCTGGTTACTTCAGAATTGGTGTGCCTTACAGTTCAGTTATTTTAGTCTAAAATAATTTGAAATTGTTAATATTGTCATGGATTATTTTTCCTAGCAATAGAACAACTTTATGAACACAGCCATTGATTATATTATGTTTCCTGTTTTATTATATTTATTATATTTGCTGTTTCTATCAAACTACTTTTTCATTATCAGGAACATTATCTGCAATAAAATCCTTGTCTTCATTATAATGTTCTCTAAATTCATAGTTCTCACCATTGCTATAATCTAAAGCACATTGGAAATTTTTATTAGTCAAAATCTTATCTATTTTTCAAAAACTAACAATGAAACTGCTATTCCTGTTTAACTTGTCATTTTATTACTACCGAAGAATAAGTAATATATATATATAGCAGCACAAATCCTGAAACACATTGAAAAATAACTATAATACAATAACATCACCTGACCATCTACAAATGCTATAAGTACTCATGTAAACAAAAAAGACAAGAAGAAATGACTTACAAATCATCAAACGTTGCAGTTTTAACAGTTTAAAACTTGCAAACTTGTATAAATTTCTATAGTGTCTAACGGACACATATGGATTATGTTGTATTCTTGAAAATTGTTAAAATATTAGAAAATAATATTCTTCCAAAAAACTTTAGCAAGATAAGTTGGAAGATTACACAGAAAGGATATAATACATAGTTATTTCTTAATAGAATAAATAGTTCTGATTTTGAATGCAAATCAGTTTGAAAATGTGTCTGTCAGACACTACTGGGTTGTTTAGGGTTAAGTTGAAAAATGAATAGAAAATATGGGATGAATTGTTCTCACTCAATATATAACAGTTAAAATAAAATTGACAACAAACATCTTTATTTTAAAAAAGATTATTTTTTCACTTAGTATTCTGATAATGTACAGTAATCTCTCATTAATGGGAGTAATTGGTTTCATAAAAATTGCATAAATGGAGTCATGCTATTTAAAATAGAGATGTTCCATATTCTCAAATTTCTTACTGGAGTAGAAAGACAGAAATATAACAGGTTACTGATAACAACACACTTTTTGATATAACTCATTTCTGCAAAGTTGATTCTTTAAAACCTTTTCAACTACATTAAAGTGAATTTGTATAAGACATGCACAGACGGAAGGGTTACTGTATAATAAAACCCATCTATTATCAATTTCATTTATACTGTATAAGACATTAAATTATTAATGTGAAATAAATGATTTAATGTTGTAAATTGAAAGAATAGAAATATGAATTATTATAAATGCAAAAACTTAAATTTTTACAACATATTTCTACTTAGCTTTCTTAATTATTTGAAATTATCATTTTATATAGATACTTGCAAATTAAAGGATACAGTCTAAAAAGTTAGAATATTTGACGTAATTGTAAATATTTTAATAAAAAGTTTATTGTTAGATAAGAGTGTCATAATTTTTAGTTTTGTAGAGTAAATCCAAAAGAATATATGATTCTTAGTACAGATTGAACATCCTTAATCTGGCAACCTTGGGATCTTGGCCATTACCAGATTACAGAAATTGACTTTTAAGACCCCTATGGAAACTACATAACCATATGCTTAGTCCTTAAACGTTACAGTATTATTAAAGTTAGAACCAAGTTTCAGGAAATGATATAAACATTAATGTTACAAACAAGGTTTTTATTGTTTCGTGTAATATAAAGCCCAAAACTAAAAATACTTTAGTTCCTGCAGCTCGCATTACACTAGAAGTTAGCAAGGTCTTTGTGGTCAGTAGTATCTTTGAGATATGCAGGTCATTAGGGTATCTACACTCATCAGATATGTATACATCTGAAACAGAGAAGATACAGGAGAATGAATTATCTATTTTGGAATGTGTTTTGAATGAGTTATTAACAAACCTCCTTCAACCATTGTTGCAATGTAGCTTGCTTCTGGCACTTGGATTTTCTCCAATTTTTTTTTAATTAAGAAAACAGACACAATAAATCTATTAAGTAGTGGCAGTTGATCCAAAACATACTGGACCATGGGAGTTGCTGGACCACAGATTGCAGGATTAGAGATTTAACCTAATTGCTAAATAAATTGCCAATGAAAACAATAATAATAATGAAACTAGGTTTTTATTGTTATTTTACATTGTCAATAGACTCAGCTTATATAATTTTTTTATCTTTTAATGAAATTTTTAATAAATGCTCATCTATAAATAACTTTGACTTTAATGTAAAAGAAAATATCGTTCTTAAACAGTTCTGGATTACATTAAAGTTTAATGTATTAAGTTTAAAATAATGATGTATATTATTGTAGTTACATTTTAATATGAATGATTTAGTTAAATGATGAAATGTAAAGAAATAAATCATTTAGTGTTGTTGTTTTGAATCTTTTTATTTTATAAATTGCAATATAAGAAAAATAATGTGTTCACTTATGGGTTTGCCTTGGATAATGAGGATTTATTGCATTACAAAAACACACAAAATTTCAAAAAATGAGAATAATTAATAATTATTAGATAGATGATTTTAAATGTTTCAAGTAAACACTGAAGATATTAGGTTATTGAAAAATATTTTAAAATTTTAGTTCAGAATACAAATTTGAAATACTGTATATTGTAAATATGCATAATTCTACCATACTAAGGCAAAAGGCTCTATCTCTAAAAAAAAAATAAATTAAATTGGAAATAAAGTTGTATATTTGGCATCAAGTGTAATTGGTATCCTTTATCAATATCACCCACAATACCTAGCATAAAATCTTTTGTAATTGAAGCCCTCAGGGATATATAGTGCTAACCCTCAGGATTATATTTCTGAAGTAATTGAATTTGAATGCCTGAAAAAATGCTAAAATGAAAAATCTCAAAGTGATGAGATCACAATCACATACATCTACAGGCAATGTTCATAAAGCAAAACTATTAACACACACCTGTTCATATGATTTTAGGATTTTTTTCAAACATTTAAACTCGATTACCTCAGAAAGGTGATTCTAAGGGTTAGCACTATATGTTCCCAAGGGCTGCAATTCCTACAGAACGTTATTTTTTGAAATAGAGTCTCTTCCATGGTATAGAACTATAAAAGTTGTATTAAAATTAGTTCATCTATGCATTAACTTTGTTTGTGTGTTTATTAACACTCACT
>NW_019389311.1:0-4472 GCF_000671375.1 Centruroides sculpturatus
ATACAGTGACAAATAAAAGTATTAAATATTTCTCAATATGAGAAAACTAGAGATGTAATTGTCAGATAGTCCCAAAATTTTTTAACCTTTCTAATTTTAGTTTCTAACAAAGAGATTTTCATTGTAATATTAATTTATCTATTATCTACTTTCATGTTTACCTCTTTCATAAGCAGACAAATAGAGAAAGAAACCTTGTTTTCTCCACTGGACTACACTTAAAATATGAATATGAAACATGCCAGGAAATATATACAAGAAATACACTTGATTCACACTAAAACAAGACAAAACTTTAAAATTCAATCGGCACTTTCATTAATTTTATTACTTAATATCGTTGGGGTTAATGTAATGTTAAAAACCTTGTTTCATAATTTTGAATTTAAAATGATCTGATGTTCTAAATGTTAATGATGATGATTCTAATTATGGCAACTCACATGCAGTTTCAAATGTTGCTGGGAAAGTTAAGCAACTCGTTGCTGGATTTTTATACAAATGAAATGACTTACTGATGATTTTATAATATTCTGAAGGCAGGTTTACAACAACTGATAAGAAAGTTATTTCTTTGGTGTTGGTCTTTCCAGGAAGTTGAAGATAATTTTTAATTTGGCAATTACATCACAGACCTATATGGAAATATGATTCGTAATAAATAAATATATTGCATTGATGCAAAAGTTTCTGAAATTTTCTAGACCTCTCTAGGATATTCAAAATTGTTCTTTGACAGATTGGACAGATGGCATCTAGAAGTTTGTTGTGGAGTATATAAATTCCATTCTATTTGGCAATACCAACTTTTTAAATGTCAAGTTTTCCAATACTTTCTTGTGACCAAATTCACACATGTACTTTACCAATTTGATATAAAAATAACTGAATATTATCACTGCTTGGTGCAATCATTTGGCAAGAATGTCTTCTCCAATCTACAACTGGTTCAGTAAATTTAAACGCAAGCAATATAAAGTCAAAGATAAGCCATGCTCTGGAAAGACTTCCATCCTATTGGATGACAGGCTGTGGCAACCAACCAAGAGAAATGAGCAAGATACTTTTTTGTGACAGTCACCATAGTTTGTCCACAGATGAACACTGTATGCTTTCTTCATGACAATGCAAGAACACACATATCAAGCTGAGACCAAGCAGACGCTGCTTGATCTCAGCTTGGAGGTTTTCCCTCATCCCATTGTATAGCACAGATGTTGCATCATCCAATCACCATCTCTTCCACTCCATGCAACACTTTTTGGATTGAAAGCAGTTTGCTGATGATGACGAGATGAAAATTGCACTTGCAGAATTCTAAAATTCAAAACAGCCCAAGTTTTATTCAGCAAGAATCCGTGAATCTGTCAATCAATGGACGATGGTAGTTCAACTTAATGGCAATAATTTTTTTTTTTTTTAAATAAATATTGTGCAATGAGACTCTAGAAAATTCCAAAAACTTCTGCAACAATGCAATATTTTAGATGATGCAGATTATTCGCTGTTGGATAAAGTTCCCATGTAAGCTTGTTTGAACACACAGCCGTCAAATTAATAAATTAAGTCCATATTACAAATATTTTCTAAAAATTCTAGTTTTACACATTTTAATAAATGAAGAATTTGGTTTGTTGAAATTTTTTTTATCAGTCTATATAACTGGATAACTATTACAAAATGCAAAGAACTAATTCATGTCTAATAAAACCTTTATTTTCTCTAATTAATTAAATCATAATTATGAAAGTCTAGTTATAAGAAAAAAAAATGTATTGTATTACTCACCATATGAACAATATAGCCATTAGGACTTTCTTCAAGTTTTACATCTGCAAATCCAGCCTAAAGAAACAATTCATATAAATGAGAAATCATTATTTTAGCATTGTCCAATGAATAATTGTAGTAAGAAATATTACAATCAAACTGTGTTGCTTTTACCTCATTTGATAACTCAAAATGACGTCAAAACAATCTCAAGCCTTTTACAACAGGTAGACTCACACAAACACCAAATATCTGGACATAAAATGTGATATTTAGTTTAATCCATCTGTCAAAAATAGCCCGAGATAATTTTGAGTCATCAAATGAGGTGAAAGTACCATCATAGGAGGCATTGTGGGTGGTTGCAATAGATGGTTTGCAGCAATGTTTCTGGAAGCTGTAAAAATGCTAGCAGAAGTGTATTTTTGATCTTGGGGATAACTTCAAAGGTGGCTGCACATTGACATTAACAACTATCCAAGACAAGGAACTATTTGGTCATATCATGTACTGTACATTTAAAAGTTTATACAAAACCAAACATTTCTATTTTAAGAAAAAAACTAAACATGTACATAGAAATAAGTTATGTAATCCTGTAAGAAATATCATTCATAACCTTTGAGAAATATCTACTTAGTAGTTAAGTACAGTGAAAGGCAATATAAGAGATTCTGACAATTGCTAAAATTATTATTCATTACAATGAATTTTGTTATACTGAACAAACCATAATATATGTAAATATTTTTCAAAGTTTTACTTGATTATTCATTCAAATGCCAATAAAAAAATTTATTAATTTCTCTTATTAATTAAATAGTGATTCAATTTAGAAAAAATTATTAACTAATTTGAAATAATACAGACAATTTAAGTAATCATTATTATCTAAAAAAGTTTTCATAACTTAAAACAAGGTGGCATTTCAAAGAAAATACGGTTATTGAAAAAGTGAATATAATATCAAAAGTTGTTTCTCGTAAGATGAAAGAATGATATGCATTATCTATAGACATTATTAATTACTATTTATTAATGATTATATTACAATTTCATTACTTAACCACCCAAAACTGAAATTTACATAGTCAGCATTCACTGTTATCAAAGAATATAAGTTCTTTCTAGTCAAGGCTCAACATTTTTTCCTCTTTTGATAAACATGTAGTTACCATATTAAAATAAATTTTATTGAAAATACTGTATAAATCCATTATTCAAATATAAATTTATTGAATTAATATATGTATCTACTCTTTATACATAAAATTCTCAGCTTAAAATCATCACAACACTTTTCTGGTCATGGGGGGAAAATAGAAATGGCAACACCAGGGATTAATGAATCAACACAAAACTTATTATGAATAGGTTATGTTAGGAACAAATAAGTAAAATCCATGGAGTGAGCAAGCAGTGAATTGAGCTAAGCAGGAGAGAGAGCAAAGAGAGGGTTGGACAAAGCAAGAGGCACTCAACTCCATGAATGTTGAGTGAAAGAAGCAAAATGAATGAGTAGGGTAGGACCACTGTTTGCTTGATCACCCTATGGACTTCAAAAAGTTTTGAAAAAATGAGTGAAGTACTTGTATATGTATTTTAAAAAAAGATTTTTTAAATAAAAATTTAAAAATATATTTGTAAACTGTAATGAAGAAAGTAAAATGAAAAATTTTAATATCATATGAAAACATTTAGATAATTTCCTATAATTTACCTTTGTTAATTTTTGGGAAAAATGAGGCACATCTAATGTTCCCCAGGCATAATTGGAAGGATAGCCATATTCTTCTTCATTTTTCCTTTTTTTAGATTGATTTGATTGTATCAAAGGCTAAAATTATATTTAATAATACAATAATAAGAATGTTAAAGTAGTATCATAATTAATATTAAAATAAGCTAATTTATTTCATTTATATTTTCTAGAAAATATTAATAAACTATTCTTACCTTTAAAATATATTTATTATTTTTAACAGTTAATAAACCTGTTACGGTCATCATGGCAACACCTGGTTTTACTTCAGTTGGCATCAAAGAAGCTGCTAACTAAAACATTTAATATAATCGTTATTCACATATAATTAATAATATACGTCATAATATAAAATATATTATTCATCAAAAATATATAAATCATAAATAGTAGTAAAACTATTATTGGAATGTCATATTCCTTGATTATTGTACCTTATCTATTAACAAAAATTATATACAGTAATACCCCGACTTACGCGAACCCGGAGTTACGCGATTTTCAAATCTTGTCGATTCGTCTTTTGTTTGAGCGCCACGCAACCCTTGATTACTCACTCCCCCACACTATTGTTCAGCTTACATGTTCGGATGTGTCGCGCGGAATCCACACATAGCTACAATTTATTTTGTGTTATTTATTTCTGTGTTTGTTTTATCTACGGAGACTCGAGAGACTCTACTATGTCATCCAAACGAAGTAGAACTAATTCTTCTGCATCAAACAAGAAAAGAAAAACTTTATCTTTGGAATGTAAAGTTAACATTGGTTATGTTCGTAAAGTCGAACGAGTTAAGCGAGAATGAAGTCATCATTATTCCTATTTCGTTAGACTTTTCGAACAATTCGTTACTAACGCGTTTAACTCATTCGACTTTACGAATGTACCGATTATTAAACACTTCGATACAAAAATGAAAATTTGTGAATTGGCAAAGAA
>NW_019389311.1:5397-6566 GCF_000671375.1 Centruroides sculpturatus
GAAAAAATTCTCGAAGCTGTGAAAAATGCTCAATCTTTAAATTCAAGCATCATTCGTAAACGTCACAGTATTATCGCTGAGATGGAAACAATGTTAAAATTATGGCGTAATAATCAAGTAAATGTGAAAAATTGTAAAATAATATAGGCCTAATTTGTTATACATATGTATTATCTAAGATTTTATTAAACATTTTTTTCTAAATTATTGTTTTCTTTAGTCTCCGGCCCCAATAAAAAATTATTTGTATGTATTTATATGCGAAATTATACCCCGACTTACGCGAATTCGACTTATGCGGTTACCGCTCGGTCCTACCTATCGCGTAAGTTCAGGGTATTACTGTATGTGTAAACAAAATCAGCTACAATCAATAATGCATATTTTTCAAATTCTGGACATCTAACGATGGTTTATTAGCCAAAAATGATATCATCTTTGCCTTTTTTTTTCCCTTTACAGTTTACATAAGCTTTTTTTTTTTTTTTAGTTTTCTTAGAATCATCTACTAAATTTCTATTTTAACAGTGTTTTCCAAACTTTTCTAGATAGGGAATAATAGTTTTCAATCATTATTCTTAAAGCCACATCAAACATATAAACGTGTCATATATATATATATATATATATATAGAGTTGTCAGATATAAAAAATCCTTTATTTTTGCTAAACTGTTCTTTCCCTTTGTTAAAATGAAAAGGAATACAGTTTGTCCTTTATTTTCATTTTTTCAATGGCTGTGTTTTGTACTGGCAGTAGTAGATTTTTCACCACACTTTAATCTATTAAAATAGTATTTCCTAATCATACTGTACAACTATTAATTTGAAATTCTCTCCCTAATATTTGGGAAGAGATATTCCATTAAATACATCAGAATACTTAAAAATTGTTATTAATCCCACATAAATTATTATTTAAAATGTTAAAACTGTAAATTGAATAGACCATAAAAACTAAATTTTTATGAACAATTTTGATATTACTAAATCCAAAACGAGCAGAAAGTGCCAATGCACGATAACTCAAAAAATTTTTCTTTGTTAGCTGAAAATATACAAAAGTATAATTTTGGCATATAGAAAGAAATTTAGAGGTATCAAAGTGTTATGTATGAAAGAGCAAGTTGTCCTATATGTGTAAAAATCAAAGATTATCTTTATTGCAAA
>NW_019389312.1:0-4697 GCF_000671375.1 Centruroides sculpturatus
GATAAATTATTGTTAATAATAATAATAAGAAGAAAACTATTAAAAATATCTGAATGGAACGAGTAATTTCTAAGGGAGACTAAGGTTAATGAATGTCACAAACAATTAATGAAGCACGTTTGTAATTACAGATAGTAATCGCCTCATTATACACGCTATCTAATCCTTAAACCCAACATTCGTATCGTCTGTTAAAACCAAAGTATTTACGATTTATTTGTTTATACACAAAACTTTCAATTTATTTAAACTATTAAAGATTAAAATAAACACTTACTTACGGAAATATAATCTGGAAAAGTTGGAATTAATTCAAGAGTTTAATAATCACAAACCATTTTAAAATCAAGTGGATTTCAAATCGTTTTAATATCAACACAGTTCTGAGTTTTATTGAAAGGTTTCCAGGATTTTATAATGTAAATATGAAAATTAATCACTGAATGTCTACTATAGATAGGGGAACTTAGTCCTTCGGGATATTTATGGCCTTTTGTGGGTTCTAGAGAAGATCTGCAGGATTTTGTCTCGGAGGGGGAAATTATAGTTAATTAGTTGATTTAAATCGTAAAACATTTACTAAAAATGTTCTTTAAACAGGTTTGTTCTTATATTTATCTACCTTCAAAAGAGTTGGAGATTTTGCGTGTTTTTTCACGCGCGAAGAATACAAAATATATGATCTTTCAAATATTACAACTCATGAATATGACTTAAAGAACTAGAAGGGCCATCTTATAGCGCTTGGATTATACTTATTGCAATGCAACGACTGTTATAAATTAACTCTTATAAAATACATTTGTCTTATGAAATTCTTATTAGAAAAAACAAAGAATAAAGTAAATATCAGGAGAAGAAATAGCCTCCAGTTTCCTGTGGGCGCTCTTGTATTGTAGCTCTATACTTAATATATTCTATTTAATTTTGCTATTATAAATTTTTGGTTATGAAAGTATATTTTTTGTTCTTTATTTCAACACAGAGACGTACACCATAAATATACAGTATGGCAAAACCATAAGTATTATTGCAATTTGCAACAGTATAAGATCTCTCTGGCGTGGGATTTCCTGAAAAGTGGCCTTCCGATTAGGAAAGATTCCCCTCCTCTGAACTGGCCAAATGTTTTGTTTGCTGATTCTTATGATCGTAAATGAATATGACCAGAGGCTCCGGTATCAGATAGAGATAAGCTTTTGTTCAACTAGTTCTCTATGACTCAAGGCTAGAACATTAATGGAAGCGCGTAATCTATGTACTGTAATTTATGAAGGTTATCTGCCAATAATGCTTACTCGATATATTTTTTCTTTTGTAACAGTCTAGTAAGTTACTAAAAATACTATTTATATCTATTTATTATGATGTAAAACTACTTTAATTAATTTTAATTTCTTAAGAACATTTTAATGTATTATTAGATATTGAAATCTTTAGAGAAAATGAATGTATATTCTATTAAATGTTACTTAAATCAAGAATCAAATCTAAAATATTCGAATAATTAATTTTTATTCTATTTTAAATATTATAAATTATATACAAGGTCTAATTTTTGGTTAAAAAAGAAAGCAAATTATAAAATACACTTCATTTTACGACTGCTCGCTTTACAACCCACCGCTTTACGTTTGATATAATGTAATCAAGTGTATATAAATGTCTTATTGTTTATTATTTATCTCTATATGATATTATGTGATTAAACTGGGTTTCCAGGAATGTAAACACAATTCATGACATCAAACTTATGGATAATAATAGTCTTGCTTTACGACGCATCGCTTAATGTCGCTTTTCCAAGAACCGATTATGTTATAAAAGCAGGGATTACTATAATAAACTAAATTTATATTGGAATATCCAAAAATATAGTAAAAAAATCATATTTTAGTAATATTTCCAAGAGAAAGTTCTACAACTGTCAAGTTTTCAATATTAACTTTGAAGTACAGTATATAAAACAATGAAAAGAATTAATTGATTTAAAATAAAAATACGAGATAAATATAATCTTAATTTATATTAGAATTTAATATACAATATATAAAATATGGAATTTAGTTGCTAACTTAGGCCGACTAAATAATTTGTAGGAAATAATAATATACATGTTATTACATAATTGAAACTATTGTTGTATCATCTAAAGCGAACAATACTAATGGTTAGAACTATTATACAATTAAATATATTACAAATTTTATGTAACAGAAAATTATTATGATTACACGTTATATCAGATTGATCAATCCATAATATTGAATGTCTTCCTGAATTTGTGATACATAATATTCAGGGCATCATCATATAATCAAATATAAATATGTTACGTGTTTGAATAACAACAATTTAAAATTATTAATATTTAAAAAAAACTTGTAAAACTAAATATGTGAATGTCCAGCTTTTACGACTCAATTCGTGGAAAAACAAGAGAATCATTCTATTTCCTATAAACTTAGTGTTATAAATTAAGATTTCGTTCCCGGAAATTGAATTTTTAGTTAGTAATTTGTTGATGTTGTTGATGTTAATTATTTGGTTAATTTATCTTCACAGTATAACATAAATAATACGCTTCAAATAAATTAACAACAAATCTTCCAAGTTCGTGTCCCAAGTGTTAATGTTTAAATTTCCTTGAAAAATTTGCAAATAATTAATTTCTAATACCGTTTTAGCATTGAATTAATCCTTCCGTAATATTTATTAGGTTAAAAATGAACATTCTTATTGATAAGTTAAAACGTCTGTATGAAGTGGAGGATCTAGCTATGTGTGGCTGGTCCGGTGCACCCGAGCTCGAACCTTTGGTGCCCGAACATCTTGGCAAGAAAAAATATTCAATATTTCATACAAAAACTGGAATATTTAAATATTTACATTGTACATATACTATATATATATATATATATATAACAATAAAAGTATAAATATTGTGAGCGACCTGTAAATAATTTTCCCATTGGGACCCAAGACACTTACTCCATTACTGGTGATTTGTTTAAATTTGCTAAGCTGTTACAAAATAATTTATGTAACTAGAGGGCTATAAATGGGTTTTTTACATTTGTTACACATACCTAAATACAGGCAACAACCATTCTACCACAGATATATACTGTATTTAAATAATTTATAATAATGTCTAATGGATATCAAAAATTACCACTTTTTGAATGAAGAAATTTGAATACAATGTGATAGAAAATTAAAATTTATAATTAAAATCTTTATTTCTGTATCTACACTGTCTGTATTAAAAATATGAATGATAGTTTTTAATTACAACATAGAAAACTTTTTTTGGTTGGAAAAACTTGTTTAATAACTAAGCGAATCAATGGACTCTTTAAAAAAAAAAAATATTATAAATATATAAATACTCTACTTTATCTTTCAGTATACGAAAAAATATAAAATTGTAAATAACTTAATAATAGATATTTAAACTTTTTTAATTATCGAATCGTAAAACTTTCTTAAAGTTACATGAAAATATGCATTTTTTGGACTTGCGAAGCATGTGGCCATCTGTTATTTGTTATCAATATATTATACCACAGGCAAAAAAGACTTCTGCACCCAATTCCAAAACGTCTTTAAACGGATTTCAGTTCATTTGTTGAACCTATAACATGAAATGTAATGATGTATACTTCGCACACATTATTAGCCTTTGCGCCAAGATCAGAAAATGTTGTAATTAAAAAAGTGATATTACTGATAGAAAATAATGCTAATAGCTCCAAAATTAATTTGTCTAGTATCACGAAGATCCATCATAATATGTCATTCTTTTTCAGCTCTTACTCAGTATAGCATTAACAGATACTGGTAACATTTATTCATTTATTCCCTTAAGCCACGTTGAATGTTTAAAACATCAATAAGTCACATATCAAAAGTGTTTTAAAATATTCTGAGTATTATTTTAAAAACTAAAACGAGCAATTGCTTGTTGTAACAGTCGTAATGCCGGGTTGCAATTTTTCGTCACAATGCTTTCAATTTTAGTAGTGTCTTGTCCCTTTACATCATACTTTTCCTGTTAACAACAGAGTCATGCCAGTCATCTATCTAACTCTATTCAAGAGAAATTATTTTGGAATAACGTAACTTCCGGTCCAAACCGAAAGTTTGTGTGTCCGGGTTTGTGAAATCGGGGTCTCCTGTCTCTAAACTTTCCATTTCTGATCTTGATTTTATCTACCTAACTCCGTTCTCGAGATTAAGGAAGAACAAGATAGGCAAATGGACACCATAGGTAATTTTTGAAAATTACAGCCCAACAAAAAGTAATAAGCCATTTATTTTTTAGACCTGCATGAAAGTCATAATAGAAGCTGTGCTGTAAGTGATTTTAAACATATACTTCAATATCATAAGGGATTTTTGGAGAGGCCTTCCTTTTTTAAGGTTTTCCCAGAATGAATAATGTATAACAAATATTTTTGACTCCTCCTAAATATGAGATTCGATGGCAGGATGGCCGAGGCAATTATAGATGAACACAGTACTGTAATTACAATTTGTTTTATGAATTTCCTAACTTTGCAAGAAACGAAATTTTATTACGAAATTAAAAATGAAATTTAAGATTATTTTATTTTGCTTTTTGTTATTATACAAATTTAAAATCTATTCAATTCATTTAATTCACCTATTTTTTCAAATTGTTAACTTAACTA
>NW_019389313.1:0-4698 GCF_000671375.1 Centruroides sculpturatus
AAGAACAATTCCTTTGTTTGCCTTTAACTAGTCTTTAAAATTGATCATGTCATCACTCATAATATGCATAAAAGAAAAGAATATTTAAAAAAAATACTTTAGAAAATGAAAACTTTCTTCATTAGCCATGTGACTGATGAATGATTATAAAATTCTTCACCACAAATCATGATATTGTCGTCTATAGATTATAAATGTCACTATTTTCTATTATTCATTATTCAAAAGGATTTTTAGCATACATAAACACAGTACACTACTGAATTGGTGTTGGAGATTAATAGTTCAACTTCTGTATAAATTCTTTCTATCTTACTTATTATTGATTATTCTGTCATCGAAATGTTATATTCATGAAAAACTATGAAAGCTTAATTTGTAATGATTTTCCAATAGGGAAGGAAAAGAGGAAACAATCTTTACAAATTTAGTTTTTGTTGTAAATTTTCTTCCTTTTTAAATATAAAATTACTGATATTCGTGTTGAAATCGGTTAAAGTACAGTCAAATTTCTGAACGACAGCCACTGACGAAAAGATAAACAAAAATGGTCGTTGTTAGGAGGTTATTCAGTATGCATTTTAAATAGAAACGTTCCTAATAAATGGCCGTCGTTTACAGGTGGCCCTTGTTGGCAGTTCGGCTGTATATTATGTAGTAATTAAGTAGACCTTATCATTTTGAATTTTTCTTTTCATCATATGACATTAATCTTTCGATAGAGGAGGATGACTTCTGAAAAAATACCAAACTGTTAATTATCTTTTAACTAATGACTTTGAATGCTCGCAACAATTGAATATAAGCGAGAAGATATTCGTTATCTTTGATATATGAACGATCATCATTATCATATTTGATAAACATTTTAAGATATTATGATGATAAACTATATTAAACAATTGAAATATTAAGAATGATTAACTACTCGATGTTAGTGAAGTGTAATTATTTATTAAGCAAATTGTCGGTTGAGAAAAATAATCACTTAATATCACTAAATTTTCTTTTAAAAGATTAAATTAATACATAATCCTTCAATTGGTAGATCGAGAGTTGCAGGTTGGGAATGTGTGTAGAATATAACTTTAAATTATCTTATTAATAAAAGAAAAAAATTAAAATTTTGAAATATTTTATAAATTATATTGATTCATTTGTGAAGATTATTATATTATTTTAGCGTATCTTTTAACTTTTAATCATTAATAAGCAACTAATTAGGTTAAACTTTATCAACTGGTAGATCGCGATCTACCAATTTGATACTTTATAAATCAGTGTTTTTTAAAATTTTAACATCATTACATAAAAAATGCAGTTTGTAACCACAGGGAGATCGCGATCCCTCGATTGAAAAACCCAAGTTTAGATAATGCGATTATTTAAATAACTTACATTAATAATTTGATACTCCCTTTTATGAAATTTTTTACGATTTATTAGCATTAATGACTTTAATGAATAGGAGGAGGGAAAAAAACTAATTAATTGGTTTAATTATCAGTTTTTTTAATAAAAGATAATCGATTTCTTAATTATTACTACTAATTTAAATTTTGATGCAGTTAATATCTAAAAATAACTGCTTTATTATATAACATTTTTTAAATATTTATATTAAATATAAAAGAATTTTTAAAAGAGAAATTTCGATTTATGTGTATAAGTAGGAAGGAGTATGGTGAAGAAAGTGACAGGTATAGAATTGTTGACAAATTTTCTTCAGTTAGTTTCATAAAGTCGAATTTTTTCCATTGAATAACGTTTAAATTTATTTTTTAAACATTTTCTTTTATAGTTGTTACTTAAAAAATATACGCTTTATCAATAAAAATACTATTTTTATACACACCAGAACTTCCCCACTAATACGTAAATACTTTTGTGTACAAGTTATTTATTTAAAAAATATTTTAAAAATTAACTTTTTGAAATATTTTTATATATTTAGCTCATATAATAATTTAAAATGATTATTTATATAAGAGTAGTGTTGTGTGGTGTGAGGAAAAATTGGAAAAACGGGTAGGTTCCGCCATCTGTTGAAGATAAAATAACTTAATAAGTATTATATAGATATTTAATTTTATTAATTAAATTGATAAATTATTCACTAATCAGATTTAAAAAATCATATTTTATTTTATATTATTTTAAAATCACATTTTAATTAATTTAATTAATTGATCTGTTTTAAGTTGCGCTATAAACGTTGATATTAATTAAAGCCCTATAATAATTTTCCAATTAAAAATGAATTATACTTTTAAATATATTTAATTTATTAATTGATAAATTTATTTTTAATTAACTTATCAATTATATTTTTAATGTTAATTCCTATTGGAGCCAAAGCATCTTAGAAATTCTAGTAAGAGAAAACTATTGATAACTTAACTAGAAATATTTTATTTTTTAAAGAAAAGAAAATAATATCATTAAATATTTCTTAAAACTTAAAAAAAATTACTAATTTTTTTATATACCTTATTTTATATAAGAACAATTCCTTTGTTTGCCTTTAACTAGTCTTTAAAATTGATCATGTCATCACTCATAATATGCATAAAAGAAAAGAATATTTAAAAAAAATACTTTAGAAAATGAAAACTTTCTTCATTAGCCATGTGACTGATGAATGATTATAAAATTCTTCACCACAAATCATGATATTGTCGTCTATAGATTATAAATGTCACTATTTTCTATTATTCATTATTCAAAAGGATTTTTAGCATACATAAACACAGTACACTACTGAATTGGTGTTGGAGATTAATAGTTCAACTTCTGTATAAATTCTTTCTATCTTACTTATTATTGATTATTCTGTCATCGAAATGTTATATTCATGAAAAACTATGAAAGCTTAATTTGTAATGATTTTCCAATAGGGAAGGAAAAGAGGAAACAATCTTTACAAATTTAGTTTTTGTTGTAAATTTTCTTCCTTTTTAAATATAAAATTACTGATATTCGTGTTGAAATCGGTTAAAGTACAGTCAAATTTCTGAACGACAGCCACTGACGAAAAGATAAACAAAAATGGTCGTTGTTAGGAGGTTATTCAGTATGCATTTTAAATAGAAACGTTCCTAATAAATGGCCGTCGTTTACAGGTGGCCCTTGTTGGCAGTTCGGCTGTATATTATGTAGTAATTAAGTAGACACAATATCTTAAAAAATAAATAGAAGATTTATAGATAATTATAAAATAAAACTTCTTTCTTAAAATATAACTTTACGGCTTAAAATTATTATTAAATTTTAAGTATTTACTTTAAAAATAATGAT
Organism: Centruroides sculpturatus; assembly: GCF_000671375.1. Classification (NCBI taxonomy): domain Eukaryota; kingdom Metazoa; phylum Arthropoda; class Arachnida; order Scorpiones; family Buthidae; genus Centruroides; species Centruroides sculpturatus. The sequence continues at coordinate 3,298 of NW_019389313.1, forward strand.
TATTTTTTCAATTACTTTGTAGACAATTTTACGTTATTTTCTATCATAAATGTGATAAATATATTCATAAACTATGTTGTAACGCTTATATAATTTAATCTTAAATACAATTTAATATTTTTCGGATAGTTCTATAAATAATTAAATATATAATTTAATTTAATTTCCAAATTTATAAGAATAATTTTAAAAAGTTAATATATTATATTTAATTTTTATCTGAAAGATAAACTTATTCATCCTAATACTTCCGCATCCTCCAAGGAGTTTCGAATATCATAATTATTTATACGTTAAAAACTAATGTAAATCTAAATTTTATGCGGCTTTTTTATTTTTAATTCAATATTTTTTCTTAATTTAAAATTAGAAACGATTCTTTATTAATTTATTTATGATTAATTTGAGTAATCGATTCCTTCTAATGCATGTTTAACACGTTTATATTTAATTAAGAGTAATTGCAAGTAAATTATTTACAGTAAAANTAATTTATTTATGATTAATTTGAGTAATCGATTCCTTCTAATGCATGTTTAACACGTTTATATTTAATTAAGAGTAATTGCAAGTAAATTATTTACAGTAAAAACTGTGTAAACCGGGATTTAGTTTGACAGGTTTCCGTTTTGAACAGGTTTTTTTAACATAGAAAATTGCTTCGTAGAGAAAAACTTGTTTCCGTTTAGTCAAGTTCCCGTTTTATTCAGGTTCCACTGTATTTTATATTATAGTAAATGTTAGAAGGGGATAGTAGATCAATAAACTATAACAGCAAATTCAGCAGATCTGATAGAAAATGTAACTGTTACGTATGAATAACCTAGTTAATATACTAGAATTTCTTTCTAAAAAATTCATAAGTACTTAAAAGTCATATATAATAAATTTTATAAATAGAAGTTTATAATAAGTAAAAATTAAATAGTAAAAATTATGAATTAAGTTATAACTAACAACTTATAGAGTAAATTATGGTTTTCGTATTAATAGCATTCTACGTTTATTTACATTAAAATTTCTACTTTAATTAATTCCTTCCGTTAACGAATGCTTAAAAATTATTTTAAAATTTCCTAAAGTGTATAAATTGTATATAAATATTAATACAAGTTACTGAATTATCCGTCAAATTTGATAGAAATCGTGCGTGCCAAATTGAATAATGTATATAAGATAAATGGAAGTGAAAGTGATTTCCATGCTATTGTTTTGATAGAAATGTCCATCGGGGTCTTCGATTGTTCTCATTGAATTTAAATGATCCGTATGACATGTAAACCCAATGTAATATTGTGACAATTTGATAATTACTTATTTTCATGCGATTAATCAAGTTTGTTCGATAAGAAAATGAATAATTGCAGAAAATTAATAGACCTATACAGCCAGCCCTTTAAT
>NW_019389314.1:0-4724 GCF_000671375.1 Centruroides sculpturatus
TTCTTTCTGTCAATAGACCTTTTGTGCTTTTGAATGTCAGTTCAAAATCTGTGTGTTAAGAAACAATACTTCTCAAATTTACAGAAATTTCATATATCCAGTTCCATAATAGATATATCTGTAAGTATATTTAAACAAATTTGTATGACCATTTTTCAAATTAAAAGTATAGAATTCTTGTATAAATTATTTAACAATCAATAATACTTTAAGTATTTAAGTTCCTTTGAATATAATAGTTATACATGTTATAAATAAGAATTTCCATACATTTCATCATGGAAATTGTTTATGAATATGTGTCAGGAAAAAGTAATGTTACATTTGTACTGTAATGTTTTCATAGTAAACTATTTTTTTATTCCTTTTTATTTTTTGTTAAAATAATATTACCATACTAATGAATAATTATTTATAAATGCCTTGTATGTGTAGTATAACTGGTTGCATAGAAAAATATATATCCAGTGTCTATATTTAAGTTTTCACAGGATTTGATTTGAAAAGCAAACTAACAGATTAGAGAATTTTGTAGAAAAAATAACTTATTATTTAAAATGTTTTAACAGTTATGCATTAAAAAGTATGAATTATGTTTAGGTTAAAATATATATTAAATTGTTAACTAATCTGCATTACCACTTAGCATATTCTGTTGTAATATATATACAGTATAAAACATTAAATACAAGCTTCTGTAAGGTTAAAAATACTGTATTGTCTAATAAAGAATGTAAAAGAAAACTTAATTTGAAATTTATATTTGTTGTTTTTGATTACAGGTAGGCCTTTTACAGCGCGGTAGACACGTTCCTTGAAAATACCGCGTTGTGGGAAATCGCGTTATAGGAGACACCAACTTAATACAAAAACTGGGATTCGGTTCTAAAAAAAGAAAAACATGGCATTTGAATGGTGTTTTTTGAATTTTTCAAACCAGCCATTGCTAGCCACGAATTGCTAGCACTGGTTTCATCAGCTGACGACTGTCCCGTTTGTTTTAAATAATCAAATATTTTTAAGGCTTTAAGTGTTTAAGTGCAGTTTTATTTAAAGGCAATCGTTTCTTTGTTCATATCTTCTACCCATAATATTAGCGCTTGTTCCATTTTTTTTCATTATAGGTGCTCTCGGACAAGCAAGATTTTTCGCAAGAATAGATGACCTGGATGCGACCAAATTTCTGATCTTTTCTCAAAATATATAAAAATATTTTTTAACAATGTCTGAAATGTTATCAATTTCATACACATCATTACTCAATGAAGATTAAACGTACTTGAAAACAAAAAAATCGCATCTAAAATGGTACAGTATAAACTGTTCTGCAGGTTAAGACTTAATTCTTTCCCTCTCCTCGCGGGTAATTTCCAAAATTTCTTTCTAGTGTGCATTTTCATGACGTACCCTAACCATGTACCAAATTTCACTTCTTTAGGTTCAGCGATTTGCTCTCGGCAATGACGAATCAATCACTCAGTCAGTTAGTCAATCAGGACATGTAATTTTTATATATTTAGATAAAAAAAACAAAAGTTTCATGCGATTGAGTACAGATTACATTCGAACCATTCTAAACAAGAAAATAGGAAAGCCTAGTAAAATGAAGCGGTAAGCAATATGAGAATTTCTGGTGTGATCTTATCTTATATTTACAGTGATACCATGTTGATTTCGTTTCTTTTCGGACGGATTATTGACGAAAATCGAAGCAATTATTTCCGTATAAATCAATAAAAATCNAAATAACTTATTATTTAAAATGTTTTAACAGTTATGCATTAAAAAGTATGAATTATGTTTAGGTTAAAATATATATTAAATTGTTAACTAATCTGCATTACCACTTAGCATATTCTGTTGTAATATATATACAGTATAAAACATTAAATACAAGCTTCTGTAAGGTTAAAAATACTGTATTGTCTAATAAAGAATGTAAAAGAAAACTTAATTTGAAATTTATATTTGTTGTTTTTGATTACAGGTAGGCCTTTTACAGCGCGGTAGATACGTTCCTTGAAAATACCGCGTTGTGGGAAATCGCGTTATAGGAGACACCAACTTAATACAAAAACTGGGATTCGGTTCTAAAAAAAGAAAAACATGGCATTTGAATGGTGTTTTTTGAATTTTTCAAACCAGCCATTGCTAGCCACGAATTGCTAGCACTGGTTTCATCAGCTGACGACTGTCCCGTTTGTTTTAAATAATCAAATATTTTTAAGGCTTTAAGTGTTTAAGTGCAGTTTTATTTAAAGGCAACCGTTTCTTTGTTCATATCTTCTACCCATAATATTAGCGCTTGTTCCATTTTTTCCATTATAGGTGCTCTCGGACAAGCAAGATTTTTCGCAAGAATAGATGATCTGGATACGACCAAATTTCTGATCTTTTCTCTCGACCGAATCGAAATTAAAATGCCTACCGATATCAGCTATCCGCTCTTGATATTTAATTCGATCCAAAATTACTATATTTGTTTGAAGAGTTATAAATTTCCTTTTTAACGACAGTCCTTTCTCTTCATTCGGCATTGTTATGGCTAAAATTTTTTCATTCAGTTTTGTGGACAGTAAAAATCGCAAAAAATAATTTCCTTTCACTATATTGTTAAAAATATACATTGAATAGAAGTTTATACTGTATTTTGGACTATTTCCGCGGTCCCCACTTATTGAAAAAGTATACATGATCGAAAATTTAGTGATATATTTGAGTGTTTACGGTAGCTGATGCACATCTGTCTAGAAACCGGTATTTCACTGAAACTTTCAAGGGAATAACATGCCAACGTCCCAAAACAGCTGTTTTCAAAGTCTTTTAGCTTATTATGCCAAACCGCGGCTCGTATCACGTGATCCGTTGCGATTTTTCTGTTATGTGAAGATAATTCGTTTCTAAATACCGTAAACCGCGTTGTAAAAGTACCGTGTTGTAAGAAAATTTCCGCATTTTTCCAACCGCGTTGGAGCGAAAACGCGTTGTAAAGGTACCGCGTTGTAGGAGGCCTATCTGTATTTTATTATTAAAGTAAATGTACAAAAACGCTTAAAAAATACAAAACAGATAAAAGTTACTTCTTGATGTTTAAAAATGTCTCAGCATTCAAATATTTGATATCACGTAACTTAGTTTAATGTTAAAATTATTGCAAAATTTTCAATTAATGTCAATACACACAAGAGCTAGTGAAATTATAAATAAGCGCCTTTATGAAGTTTTAGATGAAATGTCTATAACTATTATATAATGTCTGCTCGCGATCACAACAACAACAACAATACAAAGTTTAGGCTAATCGATCAACATTTCCGACTTTAGTAGGTTGACGTCATTCAGCTGATTAATCAGCGCGTTGTGCCATCTGTATATTTAGTCTCACTAATGTCCATGTAACTGCTTAGTCTTCAATGTCTTTACACAAAAGACTACTGATTATGTTTATTTTTTTCCGCTATAAATTATGCTCGAATTATATCACGGAAGTTAAATAATTCCCGATAAATCGATAATTTTTTCTCATCATAATATCAAAAACACATCAATAATATTCATTATCTTCGTTACATATTTGCTTTACAAAGATGTCACTTACGGTTAAAAGATCGAACTTTATTAAAGAAACAAAATATGTACTTAGTACATTATCACATTAATTTATTTTTTGTCGTGTCGTTTCACATTTGTTTCTATGACGATAATAAAATTCGAGGGAATTAATGGAACGTGTTAGATGCAAAACTGAGTCATGTTTCATTATGAAATATTTATTCGAACATGTTGGACAAGGTACCGGAATTCAGTAAAATAAATGTAAATTTGTCACCGAGTAATAGTTTTCAAATTTACAAGAAAATCTTTTCTCTTTAAGATTAAAATTATTTGTTTAAAAAAGTACGGAAATTTATACTCCACATTCATCGCTATATGATACCAATAGACTAGTCACTCTTGATAGTTGGGTGGAAATGTTTAAACGGACAATAAGAACGATTTGTTACTATACGGCATTATCTATTTAGCCAGTTTTCTATAAGTGTTTTCAGTGAGAAAGAATAGAATATGAATGTATTGAAAACGGGCGGTTCTTAAATTACGACACAGATATAAGCGATTGTTATGCAGATAATCGTTACTATGCGTTATAAGAGGATGGGAATGTTTACAAAATCGTTACGTAGTGCTGCAGTACTAACCCTGCGGATGAGAAGTGTTGCATAGAGAAACGTACTATTAATGATATTTATATCCATGTAACGTACAGGGTGCGAGCTACGAATTAAAGTATTGTACTCTACATAGGACAGCAATGTAGGGAAGTCCATGCCGTGTGTGAGAAGTGGCAGGGTTTTTTTCTGAGCAAATAAAGGAAACGTTTCGGTTAATATTTTAATGTCAAATTTGGAGTTGACGTTTGAGAAAGTGAAAATTAAAGAGCAATTATAAGATAACTACCAAATGAAAAAGTTTCGAATGATTTGGTAAATATTGTACGTTTGGAAATTAAGTTATTACTATCAACGGTAATCTTCGATAACCATAGTAATCGTTATATAACACACACCTCTTATTGCTGAGAATCATATTTTACTGCTTCAAACGAACGTTTTCAACCTGATCAACTTTCTGGAACTATTACAATCGTTTTATAGTCGAACCTATATGCAATAACAAATTCGAATTTAAGACTGTTCGAATATTTGGTAAAAAATCAAAATATA
>NW_019389315.1:0-4792 GCF_000671375.1 Centruroides sculpturatus
ATACTTTTCTTTAATACTTTACAACTTTTTTTCTTTCAACGAGTTTTATTGACCGAGTTGATAAATCCGTTGAACACTGGTTAAATTAATGGTCATTGATTTGTCTTTCACGGTGAAAGACAAATCAATGACCATTAATCATTTACCACGTGAAATTTTTCGTTTTTTCTCCACGTTAGTAAAATCTACATAAGGCGATTTTCTATTGAAATTCCTCCAGGAATTAATGTAATCTTATCAGATTGCCCATGTGTTAGGTTGCTGTATACAAATAGCAGCCCAAACCCAACAAATAAATGAGTTAATAGATATACAGTAGAGCGTCGATTTTCCGAAAGTCAATCATTCGAAACGTCAATTATCCGAAAGAATTCCAGTCGGCAAATTTAAATTTTCGCCAGTGCTGTGGCGCTTCAATTTTTGGCTATGTCTTGGGCCACTCAAATATTTTACGTTTTTGATACTAAATTTACTTCTGAAGTATAATTTTTTATTGTTTTTATATTTTTTAATATATTTATTTTGTTCGTATAAAATAAAAATTAATTTTTAACGATACAATAGTCTTTGTTAGGCTTAACATCGACGAAAATTAAACGCGAAGCGACACGCAACGAATAAAAATTTTAACATCGAATACGTTAAACTATTTTTTCGTACATAAATCAATTATCCGAAATATCAGTTATACGAACAACCCCAGTCCCCAATTGATTCGGAAAATCAACGCCCTACTGTACTTGTTCCTTATGTCTGACATTGTCTGTGATTGTATAGTGCTAGTAACAAAAATTGTCACACCCTGCGCTGTTACTCGAAAATTTCGTAACTGTTTGTCGTAAAACTCATTTTAAGAAAAACGTGAAAAGGCTAACAAACTACTTTGGAAGTAGGTTTTTATGACTAGCATATTGGGAAGAAAAAATTCGTACATTTATGAGAAACTGGCCTTATTGAGAAGTTAGTATTGTGAAAAAACACGGAAAACGGCAGATGCAATGCCAACAGGCTGGCCACGTCCAGTTTTCAACTATGACTAACTTGTACCGTTAGATGGTGTTATTCACTTCACTAAGAGTGGGTACTATTACTTAATTAACATTATAAAAGTACCATTTTAAAATGAAAAAAACCCAGTTCTGAAGTGTGTTAAATACTCGTCAGTGTAATACTTTCCATTCCATGCTGAATGCTTATGTGTTATTCATTTCAGTCCTAATATAGTACGTCACAGTAATTCAGTATATTTGTGTTCTTAAATTACATTTTTTTTATTCAGTTTATTATTTTTTAAATTTTATNTTGCAGCTAACAAAATTTCTGTCAAAAAACTTAACGCTCAGCTTCCTCTAGCTCATCCATCTACGTTGAATGCTGCACCTGTGAGTTCAATCTTCTTCCCATTTCGACAAAAGTCTCATATTTAAAACTCGGAACCAAAGAGAGTGGCACATTTTGATTGTTAATATTATACCATACAGAGTCAAACAAACTGTTTTAGTTCTGCTAATCTTTGTTTTTTTTTTCTAACATTCCTCTGATCTTCCAGTTCCTTGTCAGCTTTGATTTGGGAAAGTTCATACAGTACAATATCATCCGCAAACAGCATACTGAATGGAGCTTCACAATTCACATCACAGATTGATTCGTCCTTAACCTCTTGGGATCCACTACTGAAAAAAACTATTTTTTTTATTGAAGTTTTGTTTTGCTTTTGACCTTTAAGTGCCACTTATTAGTAAATTGCCATTTTTCTAAAATTTTTTTTGTTATGGTCATTAAAAAATGGTACGTGTCCTATATCACACAATGGTTCTCTACCTATACAATATGCAAACTTTTCCGTTTATGTAAAAATGGTTTATTTGACTGTTTTTGTATATTATTTCACATTTTATATTTACATATGATATGCTTTGAAACAAATTTTATTTCACCAAGGCACAGATGTATTTTGCCGTTGATACAGTACACTGTAGCTCATACACTTTTACATTTTTGCATTAGGCAGTGGTAATTTTTGCAATTTACTATGATTTCTAGCATGTGTTTTGCTTCACTTTTGCATTGTATTTCACTGGGATGCAAAGTTGAAGTATTTTTTGTATGATTTTCTTCGTTTTTCGTCATTTTTATTGATCCCTTTTTTCTTATTGCCTGTACTGTCTGAATGTGATAGCGATTTTGACACTTTTTTAATTTGTTCTTTGAGCAGACTAATGACTTACACTCTCCAGGACAGTCTGCTCAAAGAACAAATGTTTGGTCATGTCTTTATCACTGAACCAGACTTTCAGTTCAGACAAATTTCTATCAATATCATGTGTCCTATCATGTTTCTTTTTTATTTTCGCTGTTGACAATGATAAATTAAAACTAGATCATTGACATTTATTATAAATATGTGATTTATGATATTAATAATTTATAAGTTTTTATAAAAAAAAACTTTGCAGACCAAAAAAATAAGTAGACAAAAACAAATCACAGAAATTTGTGATGAATAAAAAAATAATTATTTTTATTAATAAATTAATTGAATTAAAAATGATAATAAATAATAGAAAACATATTGCGGTCCTAATAACCAAATATCTATAAAAGTAAATAACTTGCAAATACGAAAACAGTTCATACATTGTAATGTAATTATTGTAACATTGAGACCCAATGTGTCGTATACGATACGTTGAAAAGTTATCTCATCTCATAAAATATTGTTATTAATATAGTTTTTAAAAAATACTCCAATATAATCTTAGAAGTCTCCTCAACAAACTCATGCATAAATTGTAAAATTATAATCAATAGAAATAGAAAAAACTGAATACTAACATCAAGCAGTCGTACTTATGATCACTTCCAAAAACATGTGCTCAGACAATTACTTATATTTTCCTTTGTTTCTGTCACAGTGGAATGCATGTTGTCTAACAAGCTTCACTAAACTCTAATGACAAACTGTATAACTAATATAATTATTTAGTAAGCAAAAAAGCAGAGCTGCATCTCATTCTTTGGAAGGAAAATTGCGTGTCATATACGACATGCAGCATCCCAAGAGGTTAATCACATCAAACAAATAAGGGCTAAGCGCCGATCCCTGATGTAAACCAACGTTACCGAAGAACATTTGATGCACAGCAGCCAACTGTAACTTTCAGACTATACGAAATAAACAAGAATGAAGTAAAACAGTTGTACCTAATTATTTTTGCAATACTCTTGCGAAGAAACTGGCAAAATTCTTAAATTAAAGATGTCATAATTTAATAATTTTTATCAATAATAGTTGTATTTTTTAAAAAGTAAATTAAGCTATTGCAATCTTTATTTTTAGATTATCTCCTGAAATACAGCAAACTTCCTCATATCACGATATTCGATATATTTGAAGAGTAGAGAACCATAACAACTAGGATTACAATATCATTTTCCTGTAGTATAATAGTCCTAATTTATTATTGTTGTTAGATTTATAATACAACAATCTTTTAAAAATAGCTATTTGTGCTTTCCTTTTCCAGCTTTCATGTATGGCCTACATATCAAGAGATCGTAGTGAAAATGAGTCAAATTTGACCCTCTGAGTTTTTGCAAATCACCATATTTTCAAGCAACCTGTATCCAAAAGTAAAAAAATTTTCTGGATATGTATGTATGTAGAAATATTTGTGTGTGCTTTTTTGTATTTGGGTCTATTTCTCTTAACACAACAGGATAAGGTAAAGCTAGAGGAAAGAAATTTAGCACGGTAGCTTGTACAAAGTACATTGATGATATTAAATTTTGTTAGTGTTGAGTACAGATTGGTTTCTTGAAGATTTTTCCTGTTAGTGTGCAAGGTTTCCTATATGAAACTTATTTTTACCTTAAAAATTAAGTCGTTCGCTGTTCATTGCTTAGGGTTCTTGATCATATAGTGTTCCTAATGTTAGCCGTCTTTTTTTCTTTAGATGTGAGATAGGAATACGGTGGAACTGCCATTTTTCCACAGACAAAGTTGGAGAAAACATTCTTATCTTATTGAATACTAGCAGACCCCGCGACACGTTGTTGTCGCTCAAAATGTATCTATTACAAATGTATAACACTTCCCCGTGGGGGGATTTTTCGAAAAATCCTTTAGTGTACATTTTCTTGACATACCCTATTAAAACGCAACCAAAAACGCAAAAAATCGCATCTAAAATAGTATAAATAGAAGCAGAGTACTTTACGGTAAGCCTTTATCCTGTCCATCTCCTCCCAGGGGGGATTTCAATATATATATTATATAAAAACACGTGTGTATTCGAATGCAGAGTTGTGTCAAAATTTCAAAGGAATCGGTAGGAACAAACGAACATTACATTTTTATTTATATAAACAGATAGAAGATGATCCACTTTAGTTCGTTTTCACAAAAAAGCATAATGCCTCACAGAAAAGCAAACTTAGGGCGTCGTACTCGTAACGCCATCTGTTGGACATATAAGCCTTAACCTAGATTATATCTTCTAATTTATATGAATGTTTAACGGAATAATATATAGCCTACGTCCACCCTGAAGTTCCATTCGAAATATTAATGAAAGAATTTTTGAAATCGGATGAGTAGTTTCGGAGATTACCTGCTGCAAACAAACTTACAAACATGACCTCTTTATAATATTAGTATAAGTTAGTGAAAAATTGAATAATTACACAAACAAAACTATGAACTTTTATTACATTTGTTACTTTTCTATTAGTATTTTCATTAAATAATCTTGATATTTGAATGTTTTAAATAATGTCTTTTGACCACAAA
>NW_019389316.1:0-4719 GCF_000671375.1 Centruroides sculpturatus
ACTAAACAAAAGTAAATTTTAAAAAAATTAAGATTTCCGCACTCGCCTTACCGTTCGATTCAAATACCAGACACCGAGGGCACACAACAAATGCGAAATTTGCAGGAAAGGTACAACATTCTGGGTGCTCTGTACCTCAAGATTACATGTCAGTTTAATCATGTTTTCCTTTCGTTATACTGTATGTGTACAGTAAACATGGTTTTTCTATTTGCTTCCTTCCCAGTAGCAATTTTATTGGCCAGCAACTTACATCTTTTATTTATTTGACACTTCATTCTTACTCGGGCTGAGAACTCGGACCGTACTATATAAATAGGGGCCCGTTTTTCATTGAAAGTCCTCCCCTCTAAAATTAGAGTTTGTTTGCAGTCCAATAGTTATGCAGCACTGTGATGGCAGAGTTTGTGGAGTTTCGCAAAGTTTGTCATCTGCTTTGTTAGATGCGCACTTCTAGTGTAGCGGAACGTCATTCAACTGTAAAGTTGAATGACGTTCGGCTTCGACATTCGATGCCAATCCTACCAAGTTAGCCACTGGACAATGTATTTTTAACTCCTGTGACAGCTAGCAACCATGAATCTCCATGTTTCTATTGGACCGTAAACTAGCTTTTATAGTTTTCTTCAAATATATATCGATTTGATTTTATCCTAGATTTGATCTTCATATCTACAAAACTCAAAATTACTTCTAATAAAAAGTTTAAGGATGCCCATCCCTGTAAATGGATGCAGTCTCACACAAACGCCTGCTAGTTTGCATATCGGGGAGTACATATAGTGATGCCAAATTTTGCTTTTTTTCTACTCTACAGAAAAAAAAACACCGATTTCTTTTAATTTTGCTTTGTTTAACTTATTTAACCACTCTGATTTACTGCTCCACACGTAGATGAATGACGTCTCCTCCTCATTTTGTTTAATTTGGAAATAATTTATAATGTTAATTTGTTTTTGTAAATAAATTAAACACTTACCACTAATACCAAATTATTTAGAAATTAATTAAAAAAAATAGTAGTAGTAAAATACTCAATTTAATCCAGTAGTTGTCCGGAATCTTACTATAATATTGGGCTTTGGGATGTTTATATATGTATAACATAGAATTTCAAAGCATAATCGGTAAAGATATTTATATAAAATAATATCAATATATTTTACCAATACTATAATAAGTAAATGTTTTTGAAATCTTGTATATAAATATATAGCCTATATATTTTTAATTCTTTACACCTGCCGTTGGACAGAGAAATGGGAGAAGCTTACGGGAACAAAATGATGACGTTGCCACAGACCGTACGATGAAGGAGTTAAAGTAAGCTATGACGTCGGCACTCGCCTGTGCCGCACGAGTGTGGTCCACAATTGCATCATACTAATACTTAGTGTTTCATCTATGAAGTTGATTGAATAACATTAAACTAAAGTTTGAAGGATTGCATGCGATTGATACTTAAACTTAGGGATTAGAAATGGCAATTGTATTGCCTCTTTCTGCTGTTATCGATGAAATATATTTACCATTTATAGTATTAGATGTAATTTTCTGTCATAACAATTAAGTTTTGTATATTCCGAAAGCTTATATTTTAAAACTGTTGAATTTCAGTTTGTTTTTGATGATTTTGCTGCAGCTCAAAATGGTGTTTTGGCTACAGTCGCTAAATTTATAAACTGAAGTAAATAACAAAATGTTTAACATATTCAAATACGTAATTTTATGATATTTAATAACCTATATTATAGACATAATGTTAAGATTTATCTTTTTGTTAAGTATGATTTTATAACTTTATAAATGAAGAGAGAATTAAACTGCCGGAGAACTTAGCATGGATATTTGCAGTGGTAATCTTTTTTGCTTTTAGAAATATGTATTTGTTGGACCACATTTACAAAGTACGTAAATACTTTATTGGTATGGCATCATCTTTTTTTTTAAGTCACAAAATGACTGGTTAGTAACAGCAGATTTTAAGCTGTTAAGCTGTCGGCATTTGCCATAGAGCTTTCTCTAAATAAACTGCAAAAATTGGTATAGCAAGAAAAACTGCAGCTTGTGCAACATTCTCTCTATCTTTTTAACTTCTTTCGTTCATTTCAATTTATCATTTATCTCGGTAACTATCAACTATAGTGAATATAGTAATGGACTCCATCATCACAAATTTGTATAATGAGATGAAACAATTATGATTAGTACTCATACAAAATTCTAATTTAGTCATCCAAAGGTATATGTTTCTTCTTCAACTTCCTATGTTTAANGGTGATTGGACCTTTAATATCCATCTGGCTTTCTTTTGATATCTCTTCATTAATTTATAAGTAAGCTTCTCTTGTACCGCTACTAGCCTAGCGTTCTCTGTCCGTAAAACATTCGGGCTCATTTCGAACATTACATTCTCAATTCGAATTAGTTCTGCTATTTTTGTAAATATAGTCTTCCTCGTCATCCGGATGGCCCTGTTAAGGCACATCCGCCTGACTTTACCAAGTAGCAACTCGCTGCCAGGTGGAAGTCGAATACGGAAAAAGGACATAGGCATAACTCCATTCCTTTTACAATCCGTCAGAAATTCAAATCGAGCTCTAGCCTTAGTAAGGCTTATGAGCGTTCTATTGTACTGTTTAGCCGGCATCGCTAATTGACTACTCATCTTTACTACAACACCGGAGAATAGTAATATAACTCTTTCTAACCTGTTACCGGTGCATCTACTAACTCTTAACGATTCAAAACGAACCAAAACTCCTGAGTTTTGGTTCGTTTTGGATCGTTAAGAGTTAGTAGACACACCGGTAACAGGTTAGAAAGAGTTATATTTTCTATAACTCCCTGAAGTTTGTTTGTACGGTTCTGAAATGCCCTATATGTTTAATGTATATGTGGCATGTTCTAACATGTGTTTGTGTAGACATTAAATGATTTATATATAAAAAATTTGCACACTTTTACTCATAAAATAACTCAGAAAAAGTTTTTTCCCAATGTATTGAATACATTAAGCTTATGTTTAAACAAAATTAGCTAGATATTGCTTGCAGATGCAGCATAACTTGGCTTTGAATGTGTTAAGTGTTTTAACAAAATGCAAACTAAGCATATTGTACGTTTAACTACCGTGCAGTTCTGTAAGTGCATAAATTGAGTGTGGAATTATTAATGGCCCGACTGTAATTAATATTAAATATATTTGCAATGTAGAAGTGTATTGTACTTGTCAACACCTCAAGAATGTTAGTCTTTATGGGTGAAGTATTAATATATTTTATTGAAATTGTGGCTTTGCCTGGATATTTTTTTAACGTTTTTGCATACTGAGGCAGACCAGTCGCCTCGAGTGAAGGGTCAGCTCTGCCTGTAAAGACTTGTGTTCCCGAGGTGTTGACAAGGACAAGATATGAAGAGAATTTTTAAATTTTTATCGAATTTGTGAATATTTTTAATATAGAATTAGTATTAATTTATTGTTTAGAACAGTACTTTTTAGCTGCCAATTTATGGATTATAATTTTTCAGAATTGTAAGACATTTTAGGATAAATAGTAGTTTTTACTGTTAATTAAGCTTTTTCTTATAAGTATACGTCAGTTTTTTTGGGTGTGGCCGAGCAGATAAAACCACGCAACTCTGGTAGTTGGTCACAGGCTCTTGTTTTACCAGGGGAATGGCCACGTGAATTTTAAAGGTTTATTTTACACGTAGCACTAAATACAGTCTAGTTTCTTGTAGAAAATTTTCCCAGGAAGCACTCCCTGTTGACAGATTGCCCAAAAATCTCAAATATGAAGTAATACAGACATTATTGCAAGAGGTGCTTGTTACATTTTCATACAGGCAAGGTGACGAGGCATTTCCCATGCAACAGTGGAAAAATCTGGGATAAGGGGAGGTTTATGTCACATATTCAAAGTCATATCCCATGTAAATGTATAGGATATTAGTCTTTTAGGTGCTTAGATGCGGTTTGATGTTTGAATATATGCAACATTAGTCTTTATTGAGGTTGGACACTGAAACTTTGTTATAATCAGAGTAGTTAATACTAGACCATGATAGATGCTCGGCAAGCTTAAATCTTTGAGTGATATAAAGAATTTTGGTTTATTTAATATTTGTGGTTTTCCGTGAAATAATTAATATAGCTTTTCTGTGAGGATGAACTATAGCTGATCATCATCTATCTATATAAATAAAAATGTAATATTCGTTTGTTCCTACCGATTCCTTTGAAACTTTGTCACAATGTTGCATTCGAATACGCACGTGTTTTTATATAATATATACGTATTGAAATTCCCCCTACTGGGGTAGAGATAGACAGGATTAAGGCTTACCGTGAAGAACTCTGCTTCTATTTATACTATATTATATGTGGTTTTTTGCATTTTTGATTGAGTTTTAATAGGGTACGTCAACAGAATATACACTAAAAGGCGATTATTCAAAATTCCCCCGCGGGGGAAGTGATATACATTTATAAGAGATACATTTTGTAGTATAATTATGGTCTGCTAGTATAATTATAAACTAACATAGGTATACTTAATTTAACTTCTGGAACTGATGTGAACATAATATATCAGAAATATTTGGTTGAATTTTAGTCACTACTGGTGTTAAATTAGTTTTGATGTGAGTCTGTTAGCCAATTTCTTGTTTCAATTTTTACTGAATTCATTGTGGAAAAGTTGTTTACATACGTAA
>NW_019389317.1:0-3478 GCF_000671375.1 Centruroides sculpturatus
AACAAAAATATGTTCTCTCCAAATTTTCTTGCTGGGTTAAACTTAAGCTCTGTGATTTGTTAATGACACAGCCAATGCTAGACTGCAGTTACATGTTTTCCATAAGGTACTGTATGCTCTCCAATTATAAGTTGACTGTGCTCCATTATTATGAATTTATTCTTGATTTTGTTTATTGTGGTGAAGTTTGAATTTTTGATTAAGTATAAGTTTATTACATAAAATGAATCACAAAATATTTTTATTATATTGATGTATATTTTTTTTTATTATAATAATAATAAAAAAAAATATACACCAATATAATAATAAGAAAAGAAGGAAAGTTAGGTTTTAGAAAGTTTAGATTTACTTGAGAGAAAGAAAGTTAAGAACATTACAGCATTTGTTTATATTTATTTCAGATTAAATCATTCACTCTATTACAATTTGGAATTTGATCCAATTAGGCATAGTCTTCATTGTATGCACATAAAAAACAAAAAGATGACCTTTACACTTGACTTTTGAGAATTAAATGTCAGGATTTTTACTTTCTTTTTTGATCTTCATTAGATTTTATTTTATATTCCTTCATTTGATCTTGAAATCAAAATTTATTGATGCAGCTATATGATGTAACATTTTTTTGGTCACCTGGATTTTGATTACACTAGAACTTTTTCAACACAGATAATTGGTATTTCTACTATAGTAAAACCTGCAAAAGCTGTAACTTGATGAGACTGTCTTCTTTTTCTGTGTCTAGCAACTTTTCTACCATTGACTGGATAGAGTCTTACCACTTTTTATTGCTTTCTATTGTCTATATAAATGCCCTTAAAATTTTCCCTTTTATGAGATTAGGAAAAAAATAAATAAATTGTTATTACAATTTACATATGTCTATTCAAATTTCATTTGTTATATATGTCTGTATATGTAATAAAGATTTCATATATAAATAAGCAGGCACAGTTTACTTTTTAACAGAACAATTTAACATTATTTTCTTAGATGTCTTTGGTTTTTTAATGAAGTTATTGATATGAATTCCAAAGTCTGTATGTAGCCTTATCAAAAACTTCTTTGTCTTTAAACTTTCCAAATGCCTTGAAAGCTTTTATATAGCTAAAAACTTGTTTGATTTAAAGGCTCAGATTCTTATTAGTTGGTCTTATTCATCATGTTGTTGTCTTTAGTTTACAAGTCAATAATTTTGTAAAGGTTTATTTCATTAGTTGGAAAAATACACAAACATAATAATAATGATGATGCAGAAGAAAATGGAAGACTTCAGTGTACTTTGAAACTCTCTCTAATGAAAAATAATTTATTTCTTGACAGATGGCACTGCACTGATGCAGAAATATCAAATAGGCAACCAAATTTGTTTGCCTATAGCACAATTTATTTTATTCCTTCCACATCTCAATGGTCTGGCTTTCAGAGAGCATTAGTTATGTTAATCATTTTATTGAAAAATATTTGAACTTCTACCTTTGGAAGGTTTCTGCCTTACCCAGATTCCAGCTTTCACAGATTTTACTGTATTTTGTCCTTTAGATTATTTTTGTGGTCAGTTTTTCTGGTTGTAATTTTGATATTTGATTTTGAAAAGCACTTAATTCTAACTGATTTAAATAAGTAATTACAGTAGAGAGCCGTTTATCCGAAAGCCAGTTATCCGAAACGTCAGTTAACCAAAAGCATTCTAGTGGGCAAATTTAAATTTTTGTTAATGCTGTGGCGCTGCAATCTTTGGCTATATCTTGGGTTATTCCAATATTTTTTTTGTTGGTGTGTGTGTTTTAGCTGGCAGCACTGGCACTTTTGTGTAGTGTTTTTCTGAGGACTGTGTATGGTGCTGAATCGAACATTTTTGATACTAGATTAACTTCTAAAGTATAATTTTTTTTGTTTTTATATTTTTCAATATATTTATTTTGTTTGTAAAAAATAAAGAAATAATTTTTAACGATACAATAGCCACGATTATTATTTTAAAAAGTTTACATTAGGCTTAACATCGACAAAAATTCAATGCAAAGCGACATGCAATGGAGAAAAATTTCAACACGGGATAGGTTAATATATTTTTTCGTACATAATTGGTTATCCGAAATATAAGTTATCCGAACAACCTCAGTTCCCAATTGATTTGGATAAATGATGCTCTACTGTAATTAAATTGGTTAGAATTAACAATTAGAATAGTTCACTAATATATTAGTAAGTATACTTTCTATTCTTTAACAATTATATGTACAATTTTGTACTGAAAATTTATATGTAGTTTATAATAAACAAAACTTTAAATTTTTGTTGTACCAAATAAAATACAGTGGTGTCTCATATAATGTATGCCTCAAATAACGGATGCTGCAAACAACAGACTTTTCGTTTGGCAGTTATGTGAAGCGAACAACAGACTTTCTGCGAACAAGTGCGAATGATGTTTTCACTCTTTTGCCATTGCCAATAACAATCTGCTATTTTTATAATATATTAGTATTATTAGAATATATTATTAGTATATCTGAAGTACAGAGCTCCCATTGGGATTCGGCTTGCTCCCTTGTTTATTACATACATCACCTCAGTGCAGGGTATTTACATTTATTCAAGTGTTGTGGAAATCATGGCTTCTAAAAAAACAAAGGTGATTTCAATTTTAATAAAGCAATAAATCATCAGAAGGAGTGAAAGTTGACATGGACTTCATTGTCAAATGGGGAGAGGTTCAGAAGTTTACAAACACTCACTATCCAAACATAGCTGAGGCCACAGGATCAATGATTTCTACAATGACACCCTTGCCTGTCATTTCTGACAGGTGTTGAAGAAGAGAGAGAAACAGACCACCTTGAACATGTTTTTCAAGAAGCCAGCTGCCAAAAAACAAAGGATGGAACAAGAGGAGTTGACCCTGCAAGCTCTGGTAGCCTCTCCTGAATCTGACTTCTATTAAAAAACAATAAAAAGGGACCTACTGCAATGTGTAAAAAGTCTGTATCTGTATGAATGTGTGAAGAAAGTGTTCCTCCACCTCCTCCTCACAACATCTGACTACTTGGCATAATTGGTGACTGCTCCATTTTCATTTTTCTAATGGTACAGTACGGTTATTTTATGCTGCAGAACAAATTATATGTTTTAACACGTATTTCTATGGGAAAATGTATAACAGACTTTTCATTTAACGGACGTGCACCTGGAACAGTTTAGGTATGTTATATGAGGCACCACTGTATATATTCAGGGTGGCCAAGCTTCTTGATAGTCCGAGCCATTTTTCAGAATTTGAAATTTTTCGCGAGCCGCAATTAAATACGTATTAAAAAGGTATGCAAAAAATTCCAGAATACAAATTATATCCGTAGCAAGAGTGATACAAATTGTTTCCTCCAGAGCACAATGTCAACTGTCCGTTGCAATGACAGTTTACAAATTCAAAATCGGTCTGGAGTCGGTTGATAACGGACGGACGATTACGCCA
>NW_019389317.1:3837-4730 GCF_000671375.1 Centruroides sculpturatus
TATATATATATATGTATGTAATTTTAAAAAACTCTATATTAAAACTGCCTTTTGAATTTCATGGATATTTTTTCTAGATATTGATAATATATTAATTACACTACTATTAATAATAATTAGTGTATTAATTAATATTAATACACTAATTATTATTAATTTTATGTTTTAATTGATGGTCTATCCAGGGCGATTCTCTTGCAATGAAAACCAAACATCTTTCAATAACTTTTTATTGCTTTATGGTTCTTTATTGGGCCATTATCAACATTGCTTTAAGAAGACCTTATTTTGCAAGATATAAGCAAAGTGCATGTCAATTTTCATAAAGCAATAAAACAGTTTTTGAGGAATGTTTGGGTCTCCTAGCAAGAGAATCACCCCGTTTAAAAACTATTATTATCCATTATAAGCTTTCTGACTACAATCTACTAAGAATAATAAGTAACTATACAAGCATATTTGCATTGCTGTTACAATTTTTTACACAAATCACACACCTTTTTATTTTTTAATTAACACTTAGTGCTTCAGAATCATTTCAATGATACAGTTTGTTATATAAATGTCTACTAGGACAGATCTTATTAATAGGACTTATTATACTGGTGTTTGGTTTCTGCAATTGAGGAAAACTTATTCAGAGAAAACAAACTATCTTTATTGTTCACCTGGTATTTCACCTGTACATACTTTGTGTGTATTGGACCTCAAGGTCCGATACACACATAAAGTCCTTCAGGTTCCTCTTTAGCAGGTTTACAAAAACACAGTGTTAAAATAAAATTTATAAAAATTTATAACAATACAATATTAAGAGTACCCAACAATAATATATAGATTTTAGCATGACTTACAATTTTTCTTTTGTTAATTATTTCAATATGTAAATAAAT
>NW_019389318.1:0-4705 GCF_000671375.1 Centruroides sculpturatus
GGAATATCATCAATCTTTTTAATAAGACAATTGATTTCCTGATGATATCAAAACTGTCAAATTTTTTATTTAAATCCGATTTTCTTGAAATGTATAAGGAAATGTTTTTCGTTTAGATTTAGGATTAGTAAAATATAATTTGTATTCTTTTAAGTAGGAAAAAAAATTACTGGTGGAAATAATTTTATTTTCGAGAAAAATGAATGTAAATCGCATTATATCAAATAGCTGTAAATTATAATTTATCAAAAATTTTACATCGATATGGTAAATTTCATTTTCGAGTTAACGAATAATCCCAAGTACAACGTGTTTTAGGAGTCATTTAAAAGCTTATGTTAATTCATATCTAATAAAGCAAATAACTGTAATCCCCGAGGACAACTACAATGTCTCTAACTCCAACTATTCATAGTTTGATTGGTACTGACACCTTCTGACAATAGCTGTCATCAATGGTTAGCTTTATAATTTGTCATATACGGAACAACGTTAATTCTACTACAGAGAAGAGCCAAGCAATCATTCTGCTCGAATACAAATAGCTGGAAGGTTGATGACCCATATAATCTGATCATGAAATATAACAAAACTAATGTTATTGAGAAGATAACGTACGTCTTATTAATCTTTTATTAATTATACAATTAAATAAATATATTTAACACAAATATATGGAAATAATAATATAATGCTTATAGAATTACGATATGCCTAGTTGTTGTTGTCTGTAAGCATATAAATTTAGATTAAGGTGCATTAAATTCATTAGCTGCTTAAAAATTTATATTTAAAGTTAAATATATAATTTATTTTATTTTATTAATGTTAAATAGAAATTTTAAATTATTTTCGAATTTTTATATCTGAAATATTTGCAATACAAGTGAATCGTTCTAATTAAAAATAGAAATAAATTGATTTTATATAAAATTTTAAATATATAATAAAAATTTCCATTAAATAATGATTATTCATAGAATGTATTTGATATTAAACTCTTAGAATTTAATGATTAATATAGAAAAATATGGATCTCTTATTTGAATCAATAAGACATAGTAATGATTATCCATACTAAGATATTTAATGAATCTCTGTGTATGAACAGTAAACACTTAGATATTTACGGTAGTGTACGTAGACACATGTGTATAAGTGGTTTTATCAAATTCAAATATTTTTGCACTTGATTGATATTTTTTCATTTATTTATGAAGAGGACCAGGGCTCCCTGAGATCCCTTTGGTTACGCTACTGCACTTAACCAATATGAAGAATATATAGAATTTATACAGTATACAGAACTAAAGAATAATGTAAACTAGAGCAAAACATGATACAGATTTAAGCTGATTATTGAATTTATTTTTCATTATACTTTACAGTTTATTTTACAAACAAATAAGAGTCATCATAAAAATTATCATTAAAATTAATTATGTAGTTTTTAAATAGCATTTAATTTTCTTTTATTCTTATATTTATCATAATTAAAATTACTGATTAAATGCAATTAATTTAATGAATTAAATTTTCAAATTTATATTTATGTTAGTTTTTGTGTAATCTGAATAGCTTAAATTTTTACAATATATAAATGAACTTAATTAAAAATTCCAGATTTAATGATAATTATCAGTGATATTTTTTAAATACTCAAGAAGATTCTTAACTGAATTATAGTAATCAAATATATTCTTTTTAATGGGAGTTTGGACTCCTACTTGTTCAAGAATAATGCTTTTAAGCATCTCTTTTTGCTTCAAAACTTAAAATTTTTTAATACATTTTAATATAAACAAAGTAATTATTCTAAAAGTTCTTGATCCTTATTAATGCAAAAATTTTAATTTCACATATTTCAGTTTGATAGTCCAATTTAGACTAAATAAGCATATCATTTACCGTAAAAAACAAAAATTACTTTTTTAATGACTCAATAATTTATAAAGTTTAAATCTTTCTGCAATGGGCATTAATAAAATTTTTCTTGCACGTAATTTTATAGTATCACGAAAAAATATTGGAGTATTGATTATTTCATGTTTCTCAATATTAAAAAGTGTATGCATTCTTTTCAAAATTTTATTACTTTTCTAGTAATAATATGAATTTAAAAATAATCGGTAAATAAGAGTCATTTCCTATAATTTTAATAATAAATTATTATAAATAACATTTAAATGTAAGTTTTTTACAGTTGAAAACATTTTTTAATCTAGATATTAATGATTTTAAGCACATTTTTAAATAAAAGATGATAACAAATGCTATTATTTTATTGAACTGATTGAATAGTATATAAGATATATTAATTATAGCAACAAAATGATATTATAGTCATAATTTAAACGTACTAGAAAGTAAAAGATAGTATTTCTTTGCAATTTTTTAAAACTAAATGACAGCAAAGAAGAAACAATTGAGGCTATTCATTTTTGTTTTTTTGGAAGTTTATTGCTTCACTTTCAACCGAGGACCATCAATTCAATCTAGTATATCCGTCTCTCGCAACTAACCAGTTAGTTTAATCCACAGATCCGTGCTCGCTCTGCTACAATATCATTGTTCATTTTAATGGAACAATACCGATTGGTTTATTAGACTGATTTTCATTTCATCTTAAATCTAATCAATAGACAATTCTTTCCGTAAACACTAAGAGATAAAGGTACTTAAGAATTCAATATTCAAGCCTAGTTGATTATAGTAAAATTTCTAATTAATCAAATCAAACGATTTAACAATCCTTAAAAGTGTAAAGAAATTCTATTTATAAAATTAATGAAGTATATCCATTATATATATATGTGAGTATAATTTAAAACAGTTTTGAATAATAAGTAGGCTTTTATCTCTAAGCTATATATCATCAATTTTCCTTTAACGTAAAGATTAAATTTTCACGCTTCATTATAAAATGATTGATTATTTATATAATAAATTTGTGAAACATTTTTCATAAAAGTTTTTGAAATTTCATTTTCTATACAAACACGTCTACACTCAATAACTGCGATGATCTGTGACTGATATTTAATACAGTCACTGCATTATTGTGGATAGAAGTACTCTTTTCTGTTGACATATTGATCTTCATTGTCACTGACAAGTCCTCTATTGACCGTTCAATAAATTGCATTCAGTAATATAAAGGAAAAAAAATGAACAGAAAGTACCTTACACTTATTTCTCGTAAATTTTATTAATTAATAATTCTATCAGATTACTTTAATTTCGTCAACTCTGTTTTCAATGACCACTTGTTAGATGTTTAAAAAAATGATAAATAAATACCAGTAACAATTATTGACATCGTCACAATGCCGGGCTGCAATTTTTAATCATATTTTTAATTTGTTTAATTTAGAATATGTGCTCTCAATTTTAATAGTATCTTGCCCCTGAACAGTACATCATACCTTTTTCAAAATGTCGGTCATCAATATAACTCCACTATAGGAGAATTTTTGAATTGAAAACACGTGACTTCCGTTCTACACCGGACGTTCGTATATAATTAGTCGTGTCCTCCTGCTCTAAGCTTTCTATATCCAGTCTCGACTTTCATTTATCTAACAGCATTCTCGAGATTAAGGAAAGAAAGAAAGACAGACAGACAACAGACAGAACGACAGTGAGATTTTGTGTACAATTTTTCAAATTGTAGCCAATTATTATAGTATAATGAATTTAAAGAAATAATAAAAAATATTTAAATAATTAAATTTTAATAATAATTAATACAAAAGTACAGTAGAATTAAAAATCATTTATTTTCATTCTATTTAGACATTTTTTTGAAAAATATTTTAGCTTGTAGACTTACAAATTAGTTTAGAGATACGTATAAATTGCTTCTAAGCTACTCTATTTACTTATAAGTGATAGTAACGAAAGCTGTTTAAAGTTAATAACCTTCAGTATTATAATCTGNAGAATTCAATATTCAAGCCTAGTTGATTATAGTAAAATTTCTAATTAATCAAATCAAACGATTTAACAATCCTTAAAAGTGTAAAGAAATTCTATTTATAAAATTAATGAAGTATATCCATTATATATATATGTGAGTATAATTTAAAACAGTTTTGAATAATAAGTAGGCTTTTATCTCTAAGCTATATATCATCAATTTTCCTTTAACGTAAAGATTAAATTTTCACGCTTCATTATAAAATGATTGATTATTTATATAATAAATTTGTGAAACATTTTTCATAAAAGTTTTTGAAATTTCATTTTCTATACAAACACGTCTACACTCAATAACTGCGATGATCTGTGACTGATATTTAATACAGTCACTGCATTATTGTGGATAGAAGTACTCTTTTCTGTTGACATATTGATCTTCATTGTCACTGACAAGTCCTCTATTGACCGTTCAATAAATTGCATTCAGTAATATAAAGGAAAAAAAATGAACAGAAAGTACCTTACACTTATTTCTCGTAAATTTTATTAATTAATAATTCTATCAGATTACTTTAATTTCGTCAACTCTGTTTTCAATCACCACTTGTTATATGTTTAAAAAAAAATGATAAATAAATACCAGTAACAATTATTGACATCGTCACAATGCCGGGCTGCAATTTTTAATCATATTTTTAATTTATTTAATTTAAAATATATGCTCTCGATTTCAATAGTGTCTTGCCCCTGTACACCATACTTTTCTGATAACAACAGAGTGATG
>NW_019389319.1:0-2110 GCF_000671375.1 Centruroides sculpturatus
TAAAAATTAACAAAATAATTTCTAGATTAAAACCAAGTAAAACTACTTTCTCTTTTTTGACTTCGAGTGATTTATTTTAGCAGACTAACAAATAATGTAGAAATACTAAACTGTCCACTGATGAGGCTTTATTGTAAGTGAAATGCATTTGGATCTTATGATGAATTTTGTGAATTCAAAGTTATTGGTAATTAAAGTTAAAGTTTAGTATTTCTATGTTATTTGTTTGTCTGCTAAAATAAATCACTCAAAGTCTGAAAAGAGAAAGTAGTTTTACTTGGTTTTAATCTAGAAATTATTTTATTAATTTTTTGAATTTACAACAAAAATTTTTATGAAATTTTAACCGATCCCATTGTTTTAAATTTTGATGGTTTAAAATATATTTATGGAATGAAATACTTTAATAGTTTTTTTAATTATATCATTATTTCATAAACATTTTTGAGATATAATTTAATCATATTAATAGTTTATGATTAAAGAATTATTAAAATAAAAATAAGACTTTAAGGAAGATGAGTAGATGAGTTGTTTTTTTAGACAATTATGACAATGGTGAATATTTATTTTGAATTTATTATTGATAACAAAGATTATATAGACTGTTTTAAGGTTATTTGTATTTCATGCATTTAAATTTCCTTCCTATTTCCTGAACTTTTTATAGTTAAATATAGCAGCAGAAAATTTTACCTATATTATCAAATATTTCTAGGGATAAACTTACAGTACTTTTTTCCCAACTATAAAGATTAAATTTACTATAGTTAATTAAATAATAATATTTATGTAAATCAAACGAAATGAATATATATATATTGCTTTTGCTTTTCTATAAAAGTAAATCATGAGAAAAAAAATACAAGAAAAGTGAAATTAAATAAATCAAAGTAAGTTTACAGTTTAGTTACAGAAGTTGATATTTAAATACACAACAGATTTTTTTCAGTGCTACTGTATAAGCATGAGCTTGAGTTACTACTACAATTTTTCAGAGATCAAATAGGTTATTGAGTACCTTCAGGGAGGAGAAAGTGTAATAAAAGGCAACATATTACCATATGCTTATAAAATAAAATTTAGAAAGTATTAAAAAGTCTTAACGTTTATAACAGAATAAATTTTTGTATGTTTTTGTTTTTAGTGTAAAATATAATATACAAGTTATTAGTTAGTTATTTACATATAATAATTTGTTCAGATAGAAATTTATAGAATCATATTTTTAGAATAAAATAGTAAAATTTTAACAAACTATTTTACTACTTGTATACTTTAATTTTTAAAATTGAAACAAAATGACATATTTAATTTTAACTTTTATATCATTAACTTCTGTTTACTTTTAATTATAAAAGAGAATTTTGTAATTATAAAATAATGATAAATATTACAAATAAATTGATCAGATGACCTTGAAGTGTCATTTAAGTTACAGTTTATTGATTTCTGAACACTGATATATTAAAGTTAAGTTGGTGATAAGATTTCATGAATTTTATTAATAAAATTAAAATATAATGAAATTTGAAATAATTTTATTATTGCTATTGTTAGTAAATCATAGTTTTTATAATATTTATTATAAAAGTAAGAATGTAAAATATATATTAATGTTTAAAAATGTATTAATATAATTGAGCATTAATGTTAAAATCTTAGAAGAATTTTATTAAATATAAAATTTTTTAAATTTTGCAGCAGCCCACCTGCAACGACCAGTTTTATTAAGTCGGTCTGGACATTCACAGTTGCCATCTCATCCATCTGTCCAAGGACAAACTCAGGTAACTACTGTACATTCAAATTTATAAATATAAGAAAAAATAAATAAAAGTAAAATCAAATATTTTTTATTTAAACCTAATTTTATTCCTTCAATATAATTTCATAATAATAATAATAATAATAATAATAATAATACCTGGTGGGAGAGCCCAGTAGTGGTGGGAGAGCCCAGTGTGGTGGGAGAGCCCAGTAATTTTACAGATCCATAGGGCAATGCAGGCTGGAGCACAAGCTCCTGGTAGGGACACCCATGCCAGTAAGGTCTATGGGGAGAAATGAAGCTAAGAGTGACCACACACCCACATTCTGTGGAGATAAT
>NW_019389319.1:8051-9498 GCF_000671375.1 Centruroides sculpturatus
TGGGCGATATAGTAAAACATTATATTAAGAATAATTGGATATTTTATTCGTTATATCGTACAATAATTAAACAAATAACATTATACTAGTCACTAGTCTATTCAATGCAGTACGAATTTGGCGTTAGCCTTGGCCCGCGGCATTGGAATTTTGAAGTGAAGGGGGCGATACTACGTAATGGTTTTATTGAGGGGGCGATACTACGTAATGGTTTTATTGAGGGGGTGATACTACGTAATGGTTTTATTGAGGGGGCGATACTACGTTGAAGGGGGCGATGATTCGTTAGAGGGTGAGAAACACTGATTTAAATAAAGGAAAATTGAAATATTTTTATTTTG
The DNA here is from genome assembly GCF_000671375.1 of Centruroides sculpturatus. Taxonomy (NCBI): domain Eukaryota; kingdom Metazoa; phylum Arthropoda; class Arachnida; order Scorpiones; family Buthidae; genus Centruroides; species Centruroides sculpturatus. The sequence continues at coordinate 8,393 of NW_019389319.1, forward strand.
AGAATTAAAAGTATTTTTGTGCTTTAATTTTACAGAATTGCTTTAAATTAAAATAATGTAAGAGATGATTTTTCAAAAGTTGAAAGTAATATTAACAGTACTATAAAATGAATTTATTATAGTTATATTTTCTCTGATGACAGATTTTAATTTAATTCATTTATAGTGTTAAAAAAGTATATACTTTTTACTGCAAAACTGGAGCTCCAGACCTTTTGTGCTTGTTGACTCCTTTCTAAAATTAGATTTAAATCATTAACTTCTTTTCTATACTGAAACAAAATAAGAATAAATTACAAATAGGATGAAACAAAAACTCAAGTAGGAATTATAAAATTATTTCATTATGCATAAATCGAAATTCAAATCTCTTTTACTTTACTAAAATGTAAAGATATGTGTTGTTATTATATATCATGATTATTTTGTTACATTTTTAAATATAATAAAAATAAATTTATCCACCAATCCTTAAGTGACCTCTAGTGATTAATTGACTTTCAAAATAATGACTCTTCTGGTTGCTAGCAATTAAGTTGTGAATTCTTAATGTCAAACATCTTGTGAAATCATTTGTTTATATCAATTGATAAAAATATAGGATTTGCAGACAGATATACAAGAGTTAGGTTAAGACTCCACTAGCGTAATAATGAGCGTAAAAATCCTCACTGTAAAAACTTTTAATCGTGTGACCATGATATTTTATGCCGAAGCAGGTCATAAAACCAGTGTAAAGCGAGTTGAGCATTGTTTAACTTTCAACGCGAATACGTCTATTAAACTGTACCATCCACCAATCAGAAGTCAGTGGAATCTAGGTCATTGTGATATGGTGCAAAATGGCAGAAAACGAGCTTTTGTGTATGTTCTCTCGTGGCTACTTGGAAAAGACCTAGAATAGATCTGGAAAGATTTATTGAAAACATCCGAAAGTATTCATGTATCTACGACAAGAGGTATCCTGATTATGATAATGGATGCCTAAAACCCACAATATGGTCGGCCGTAAGAAAGTCTTTCAATTTGGAGAAGTATATAATAAAAAAGCTAAGCTTATATTATCTTAATAATACAATAATAAAAGTTAATATATGAAAGTAAAG
>NW_019389320.1:0-1266 GCF_000671375.1 Centruroides sculpturatus
TTTTTTAAAATGACAAAATTATTAACTATAAAAGAAAAGAAAACTAAATTGCAATAATCTAATCTAAATTAAAACTAAAATATTAATGAATTTAGATATTGATATGACATCAAAGAAGAAGAAAATCATCATGTTGATGGCTTTTTACAGTGTTTTTTAAAGTTCAATAGCAATATTTAATAATAATCTTAGATTTTAAGTTAATTTTAGAATATATTAAAAATAATTTTTTTTGAAATATAAGTATCACATACACCCATTAGCAAAATGCTGATATATTTAATATACAGTAATGACATTAAATGTATTTTGAATAAATAACTATTACCTGTAATATAGTTATCCTAATACATAGTTCAAAAATTAAGCAATAGTAGTACTTTAATAAAAAAAAAACAATGTTAACTGGTATAAATAAAAAAATAACAACAACAAACTAAAGGAAAACAAATACATTAAAAAAGAAACTACAGACATAATTTTACCAATCATAATTAAATTTTGAAAGTTGGATATTCATGAAAAATTGCCATTTGATGATTATTTAATTTTATTCAATTAACACTTGTTAAAATTTAATAAAATTAAAATACATAGTAGCTAGCATATCTAGCTTCATTTTAAAGTTAACATTTACATTAATACAATCAAATATCTAAATAGCAACCATTGACAAAACATAGGAAATGGTTGTTCAGATGGTCATTGATGAGGTTATTTTTAAGCATTTTCATTGGTTTAATTATGGTTTATCTAGTATATTTATAAGTAATTGTGCATAATATAATAATTTATTATTACATATTTGCTAATGTATACAGTAGACCCCCTATAACGCTTAGATACGTTCCACTTTATAAGAATTTTATGTTGTAGGAATCCTTAAATACATGAGCCAATCACAGCCCAACACGTGTGAAGTTTACGGACTAAGGCTGTTTGAAAGGTTTTCTTCTATAAAATTAACCGATTCTAGACTAATTTGACTCAACATTTCCAAAACACACATAATTTTTTGGGAATAATCCATATAAACTATGCTATAAACAAAAAATTGTAGGATTACTTACCAAGTGTGCACCGTTTGACTATGCCGTTGCTTACGCTTGTTTTTGTCGCGGAGCAGCGCACCAAATGGCAGCCGCGATTTCTGATAAGTTATTTTTCTGCGAAAACGTCGTTGAACTTTGGAGACATCATTAATATAAATAATTTTTATGGCCGTTGAATAAGAAATGTTTCTTTCACAAGAAATGTATAAAATTA
>NW_019389320.1:1680-6732 GCF_000671375.1 Centruroides sculpturatus
ACGTATAATTTTTTGGGAATAATCCGTATAAACTATGCTATAAACAAAAAATTGTAGGATTACTTACCAAGTGTGCACCGTTTGACTATGCCGTTGCTTACGCTTGTTTTTGTCGCGGAGCAGCGCACCAAATGGCAGCCGCGATTTCTGATAAGTTATTTTTCTGCGAAAACGTCGTTGAACTTTGGAGACATCATTAATATAAATAATTTTTATGGCCGTTGAATAAGAAATGTTTCTTTCACAAGAAATGTATAAAATTATAGTACTGAATTAGACTTATGGTACCTAATTTACATACTGTACAGACAATAGTAAACTCAACTTACTCGCCTAAACTCTCTGTAGCGTGGCGCTGGACGGCAGAAAGTATATATATAATTATAATAAAGTTGCAATAAATTAAGTTAATATATGATTATATATAGTACCTAATTTATAGGTAATTTATATATAATACTGTACAGACGATAGCAAACTCAATTTACCCGCTTTAACTTTCCATAGCGTGGCGCTGTACAGCAGAAAGTAGTTCGGCTGCTCATCCACTATTGGTCCAGATTCGACCAATCTTGTCGTAACACGAGTCGGCTACAACATTTTACGAGACCCTTTATACAAATACTGCCGCAATTTTTTCGCTACGTTATAGGAACCCACGTTACAGGGGGGTCGACTGTATTTTAAAATGAAATCTTTACTAATTCAATTGTGTTTGAATAATTGTAGATTATTATGTGATACATTAAAATATTTAGAATGTCACAGTATTTAATCTTTATAAATTTGTCACTTCTAAAAACAAGAATGTCTGATAAAAATTTTGATATTAACATGATCTTAGGTTGTAATTATTCTATTAATATACTAAGAAACATTTACATGTTCTTTAAATGTGTAATTAGAACACTAATGCATTTATTTACTTAATTCCAATTGTAAAAAGTGTGGCTTAATAATAATAATTTATTAATATTGTAATCACAATTAATATAAAAATGTATTTATATCAAATTATTTTAAAAGCATTAATACTAATCATAAAAATGCTCAATCATCATATGTAAATATTAATAAATAGTGAAGCTACTTTCAATGTCAGCCTGTCAATATAAAAAAATCTGCTTACAATGGTCACATCTAGTGGACAGTATACATAATAAAGTAGCCATTGTATGATCCACTAAACAGATCACATCAGAATGAATATGTTAATTAAATATGTAATAAATCTCATTAATTATATAATTCATATTATTATTAATAACATTTTTAATTATTTTAAGTCAATACAGAAAGAGAATAAATAAATATTTTATATTCTTTTAGTTTCTTAAAGTTACTTCATTATAAATTAAAAATAATAGTAATGAAAAATTTTTTAAAAGGTTTAGAATAAAAAAAAAATCAATAAATTTGATTCAAATTATTATATTTGAATTAAATTTCTTCGCACCTTTATAATCTGATAATGTCATGATGGTATTATTTTTTGTTACTTGAATGTGGACAATAGGAAGTTCTGAATATAATGTATCACCAAAAATTAGATTTGGAGTATTTTCATCTGGAAAAAAACTTTTCCTGTAAAAAATTTTTTATATAATAATTTATTAGAAAATTTTTGTTTGGATTATACTAAAAAGCTATAAAATAAATTAATTGACAATAGGAATGTTTGAAATATAATATAAAAAAATTAAAATTACTATAGACTATTCTCTGCTTTACTTCAAATAATTTTATCCTAGATGTTAATCTCTCACAAAATTTAATCACAATATAATCAAAAAATAATTTTAATGAAAAAATTATGTATACAAATCTTGTGTGTAGGTGTAGGTGTGCCACACTCAAGTTACAGATGGACATATGTGGACAAATGTACCCTTAGGAGTGAAGGTTGTCAAACTTTAACAGCCAATTGTAGAGACGTTTAGAGACCGACGGCAGTTTACAGATAAAAAAATTTTCATTGCAGAGACTTGCCACAATGTAGACAGCAATTAGAAACAAGTTACTTGACCTATTTTCTAGACTCGCTTGACAGCAGGTTTACAGGGCTTTTCAATTCGAGTGGTAGCTTTGTTGGTGGAAAAGTTTAGATAAAAACAGATATCATTCATTTGATGTTGTAAACGGTACGCATTGACAAAATTATTCATTAATTAATTAATTGCTTGGAGCAAAAACAATAAAATTAAATATTTTAATGTTCCAATTTCGATATTCAAATGGGTGAAGACTTAAAACTTCAATTAATTTAAATCAGATGCATTTATTTACAATTTGAGTATCGTGTCGGTTATAAAACATTAATGCATTTCAGAGTCATTGTACTGTTAAACAAACGAAACAATTTTAATAATTACAGAAATCTGTTTATAGATATTAAAAAAAATGTAATATTAATAATAAAATATTTAAAATTATTCATTTTGACAGTAATAAGATGTCAAAATAAATCCTTAAAAATCTATTCTGAAGACGAATTTCTAATTCAGTATAAATTTTCTAAATATGGATTTGTTCATATTTTAAACAATATTGGTGACGAAATTAAATATCAAAATGGAAAAGGACTGTCATTAATTGCCAAACAATGGTTTTGACGGCCTTAAGATTTTATTTCTGCAAGCTTTCGGAATATAGCTAGCAACACAAACAAATAACCCAATTGGCCGAACAACTCCTAAAACAGGGGAGTAATAGCGAAGTAAGTAAGAGCCAATACTTTGCCAAAGTTCGTTTAGAGAACAGTCAGAAATAGATGATCGTCGTCTTTGCAATGCATTTTAAAACGCGGTTCAGCCAGCCAACGTCTATAGGCTGTTCTGTTGATAAACATCATTTAATGTGAACTCTGTCTCTGCAATCGGCTGTAATAGTCTGAGATAGTCTCCAATGATGTAGAAAACAAACAGGTTTATACACAGTATAGTGATTTATTACAGTCAGCTGTACAGAATATTTGTTGAGCTTTAGTAGACTATACTGTTGATTTTATTTTTATAAGAAATGAACTCAAAAAATTTTATGACAGTATAATATAGTCATAATACAGCAGTTCAGTCTTTACTAACTTACTGAATAAGGTAATATAATGCAAGTTATCACAAATACTTCAAAATATCAAACACTTTAATTAGAAATATATTTTTAAATAAAAACCTGTAAATAATGAGTACTTATAACAAAATTATAATTATACTTATTTGTTATTCGTAATTGTTTTTATTGTCAAGAATTTTTAAATTACTACACAATTTTTCAAAAACAAAAAAATTTGTCCAAAATATGCAAAGTCTGAGTTGGCAGCGTCTGAATTAGTGGAGGTTTACTATTTAATTAAAAATGCAACTTAAGGGAAATTTTCCTCTTCATGCGGTAAGATTTTTTTTATTTTTATTTTTAATGTATTATAAAAGCGACACGTTGCGACTATCATTTTTAATTTTAATTTAAAGAAGTTTAAAATACGCCATTTGCCAAATATTTAATTTAAAAATGCAGCTTAAGGGAAATTCCTCGTCAACTATGAACGTCACGTGGCTACTGACGTCACTGCAACATAAGTGCGATCATCGATCCCGAATCGATAAAACGTTTATTCTATAGCTAATATTTCCACAAAATAAGTAGCCTATACTTTCCGTCAGAATATAACCAAAATTTCATCTGGATTGAACAAAATTGCAGCAGTTGTAAGGAATTCACATTCGCACTCACACACGCACGCACGCACGCACGCGCACACACACACAGGAATGGCTTTTATATTAGTAATAGCAAAAGACTTAATTTTGGGGGTAAAAATTAGTTTTATAAAATACTGTAAATCAGGGACAGGCAACCTTTTCTATGTAAGGACGGGCAACATTTAAAACTTTTGAACTGACGCGGGTCGCATAAAAAAAAGAAAAAAACAAGGCTAATCACATTTATTTATTCATAGGCTATATGATTATAAATTAACATATTAAGTTTTACATCAGTTTTGATAAGAGTCTGTTAAACAATAGCTTGTTTTATTTTTTACTAACTTCATTGCGGAAAGAACTGTTCACATACGTAAGTTGTAGAAAATAACGATCGAATTTTTGCTGCATACTTCCTTAAAATAGGAAATTGATATACAGTAGAGCGTCGTTTATCCGAATCAATTGGGGACTGGGGTGGTTCGGATAACTTATTTTTCGGATAACGAATCATGTACGAAAAAATATATTAATTTATCCCATGTTGAAATTTCTCTCCGTTGCGTGTCGCTTCGCGTTGAATTTTCGTCGATGTTAAGCCTAACGAAGACTATTGTATCGTTAAAAATTATTTTTTTATTTTGTACAAACAAAATAAATTTATTGAAAAATATAAAAACAATAAAAAATTATACTTCAGATGTTAATTTACTATCAAAAACGTAAAATATTTGAGTAGCCCGAGAAATAGCCGAAGATTGCAGCGCCACAGCACTAGCGAAAATTTAAATTTGCTGACTGGAATGCTTTCGGATAACGGACGTTTCGGATAAACGACGCTCTACTGTATTTATTAATATTTTGCGCAACGCGGGTTGCCCATCCCTGCTGTATATGCTAACAAGTAAAATCTTCATTAAGTTAGACTCCTCGCGAAATATGATACTGACCACCCTCTATCTCTCCATCCCCTTGACCTTTCACAATCAAAATTTAATAGCAACATTTACAAGCTACCGTGCCAAATTTTGTTCCTTTATCTTCACCCCGTCCTGAGATAATAAGCGAAATAGATGCCAACACACACACACGGTTTTTTTTTGTTTTTTTGGGTTCAGGGGTCTCAAAACGTGGCGTTGTAAAAAACTCTGAGGGTCAAATTTGACACGATTACCATACTTTCCTTTGTTATGTATATACTAGGGATTGTATACCAGTTTACCGGTTAACCGATAAACTGACCCAAAAAAACATTCGAAAAATTTACCGGTAATTCGGTAAATGAAAAATCCATACTAGAAATTTCTATGTAGAAAATATTGTGTTTATAGATATTTAAAAGGGCTAAAGGGAC
>NW_019389321.1:0-4752 GCF_000671375.1 Centruroides sculpturatus
TTATTTTAATGAGCAAATTTGGTTATTGTTTCCAAAATCCATTATATTTAGGTCCATAAAATCTAGATATAGTAATATAACAAAAATTTTTTTTGAAAAACAGTCGTACTTATATTTATTATATCTAGATATAGTGTTTCTAAATCATAAAGTGCATTGATAATTCAAGGACTTACCTGTATGATAAGTCCTTGAATTATTAATGTACTATATGATTTAGAAACACAATGTTTAAAGGACAAGAAGCTTCAAGTAAATTATGGAAATATAGTATTTCAGAATATTAGACACTCCACAAGGAACGTCTCTTAAGAATTATGTCACAAATATTGTTAATATTAGATTTAATAAGAGATAGCACCTTGCCTACCTCTAGTGTGAAATTACTTGGAATTTAATATTTATTAGTAACAGTAATGTAGCCTGATTTAATCTGGTAAGCATTTGGCTTTAATATAATCATCAAGCTTTGAGATGTTTTTATATATGTGTATATAAGATTAATTATTACAAAAAGACATGGTTTTGAATGGAAAAAGAAGTAAATAATTTATAGAATGAAGAAAAAATTAAATAATTATACAATGATATCACATTTAAACATGCAAACATTTAAGTAAATATTATATTTACTTAAATATATATTTCCTTTTAATATAGCTATCAAAATTATTAAAATATCTATTTATAAAAATTTTTTACATCATTATTTATGAGCAAGAAATTTCAATAAAACTTCATAAATTATAATGAATAATTATTCTTTATAGTTTAAAAAAAGAAATATGGATTAGATTGGAAAAGATTATAGTAAAAAGGTGCTGTACACAGATTTACATAAATGAAGTAAACTTTATCATGGAGAAAAAGAAATCCAATTTTGCAAGAATATATAATAAAGCACTATAAAGAATAGTGAATATATATTAAAATTATCTAATGTTCTTTATCTATATACAAACAATGTATATAAGTACTTTTTCCAGAAACAAGATGTATTTTACTTAACATTTTCAAACACTCTTGCATTCACAATCACAGCCTGAAAATGTCAAGTAAAATAAATTGTTTTATTTTTGAAAGTTATGTATATGTATACAGTAATACCCTGAACTTACGCGATAGGTGGGACCAAGCGATAACTGCGTAAGTCGTGGTATAATTTCGTAATTTGTGTAAAATCGATGTCGGATGTATGTAAGCTAATAAATGTTCTCGTTAATCTTATCTCATCTTTTGATTCATTCACGGTTACAAGAAATTACCACATAGAGTCTCTCAAGTCTCTGTAAATATAACAAATACAGAAATAGCTACAATTTTTTTTATGTTATTTATGTGTCGATTCTGCGTGACACGTCCAAACATATAAGCTAAACAATAGTATGGGGGGAGTGAGTAATCAAGAGTTGCATGGCGCTCAAACAAAAGACGAATCGATGAGATTTGAAAATCGCGTAACTTCGGGTTTGCGTAAGTCAGGGTAGCGTAAGTTGAGGTATTATTTGTATGTAGATTTATATATTGATTTAATTTTAGTGTTTTAAGTTTTACTATAAGTTTAATTAAACAAGTGTTTAAACTTTTATAATGTTTCAAAATTCTTCTCAAGTATATGAAAATGTTTTTACAATCAAACTAGATATTTATGTGTAAGAAATTTCATATAATCATGTACAGCATTTTTGTTTGTAAGGGGCATAGCAAAGGAGCAGAGAAAGACATAAGCTCTGGGTAAATAAATGATCCAAAATAAATAAATAAAAGAGTACTATGAATTTTGCTAAAAGTTTAATAATTTTTTAAAAATTATTTACTATAAAAATTCAAATGTTACATTTATACTCATTATTAAAAATGATAAAATAATCAGCTTTTATTTATCATCAGAGCATTCTGTTAAAACATATACAAATATATATTTATATATATAGTTTCCTCACCTTAAAACAAACACTGATAAAGCAAATTTTGCCATTGTCACAAAGTTAAATTTCACAGGATAAAATGAACAAAAATTTTACTATAATTTGTTAAATTTAACTGTAAATTACCTTCACAACCCCTCAAGAAATAATCCTATTTCCAATAATGGTGCTTTTTACACTTTTCAACATGAACAATAAAAAATAGTACTGTAGAATGTTCCATTTTGAGTAGAATAGATTTTCTCTCCTAGTAAGCAAAGACAAGTTTCCTCCAACTGTACAGCAATTTAAACATCTGGTTTTAGTGATCATTCTATTGTACTCAGAAAACAGGGGTTAATATTTAAGGATACCCACCCCTTTAAACAGATACAGTCCTAAGCAAACAAAGTAGTTTTCATATTGGAGAATGAATACAGACAGTGATGCTAGGTTTGGCTCTTTTTTTTTCACTCTTTTGCACCAAAAATTTTTTCTATTTTTTCAAACAATCTTCAACAGAAAAAAAAAAATTAAATTTTTGCAGTGGTTAAATAAAACAAAGCTGTTTAATTTAATCACTCTGATGTACTGCTCCACACTTAAATGGCAAATATCTTCTCTTCCTCATTTTGTTTGATTTGAAAATCATTTAGAACATAATTTACTAAATTTATTTGTGTAAATAAATTTAATTTTATTTAACTTTAATCAAAATATTATAATTTAGAGACTTTGCCTATCAAGCCCATTTGATTCCCTAAATTACATAATCTTGACCTTAAAAATTGTTAATGCAAATTTTTGACAAAGTAAACTAATTACTGTTCCCTTAGTGATTTGTATTATAACTGTATATATAAATTATATACCTTCTGGAAAAACACAAAATCTGTCATGCCTCTGTTCAGCATTGTACAGTACATGTGAGAATTGGGAAATACAGTGGAACCCCGGTTAACGAATGTCCTGGTTAACTGCCAAATCGGTTAACAAACTTTTATTTTGCAAAAATTTTGTCTCGGATAACAAACTTAATGGCTTTTTGTGTCAAATTTGTAAGCTTGCCGACTTTTAGGGGGAATCAGTTAATTGTGTGTCGGTGATGGTCTAGGGTCCATTCATACGTTGGTATGGCGGAGAAGACAAAGATGACAAATATTTTACAGTGAAAATTGTTTATTAGAACAGGAAGATGCTTACATATTTGAGGTGGTTGGAAATGGCTTATCTACAGTATTTTCTCCTGGCACTGAGGAGCAGTGTATCGCTGGTCCTACGATAGTGCAAGCTGATCAGTCATAGCCCCAGAGCAGACAGGATGGGTTCGCTTGGTCACAGAAACAACAGTAGGTGACAGAGCTGCANAGAAATATGACATTGCCATAGGAGATGCAGTCGACATTAGTCTGAATATGCCACATAGAAAACAGCAGTTTGTCGTATAAGGACATAGCCATAGGAAGCCAATCAATGATCCTCAAGGATCTGCCATATGAGTAGCGTTCTCTCGCAGATTCTCACTTGTGCATTTCCTCATCCCTCCTCCATCTAAGAGCTTCACCAAGGAATTTCATCATATAGAAGAAGAAGACTACCTTCTAGACTGTCAGTCAAGTTAGTAAGTTTAAATTGATGTACGCTCTCCTTCTCAGTTTAATAGTATACTCTCAATTTAGAAGTGTAACTCTAGTTAGACTCAATTATGTTCAGTTATATCTGTAATTTGAATATGTATCTCATTGATTTAGTTTATTTAGGAAATCTTTGTTATTAGTTACATTTGGTGACTCTCTCTCAATTAATTGACTCCAGACATTCACCCTGCTATGTTCGAACTTACCCGCGACTCCTCCCCACTCATCAACATAACAGCCCTCCTATTTAAACTGATATTGTAAACACGTAATAGGGTGCAAAATCTTTCCCTGTCTGGTGTCGGAAATCTTGACCATAGATCGAGATTCTACAATTTTGTAGTCTACCTTAATTTTAATATAATCTTCATCCTATGACCCTGCGGGCAGATCTTCCAGATCCATAGCCAAATAAGCAGTAGAGAGATTATTCTTATCTACCCCCAGTTCCTCAAATACATTATTATTACATAAAACATCTTCATTAATAGATTAAAACAATTTCTGTTCTGTTTAAAGGCATTTTCATAAACAATAGATCTTCATGAAGTATTTTAAACTTTTAGTTCTATTCTAAATTTTAATTTAAATTCAAACATTTTTAAATCAAGTAACCAAGTTTTTGAATTTTATTTGTAAAAAAAAAAAGAGTAAAATAATTAAACATTTATTTTTAATAATAATAATAATAAATTTATTTAGTTATCATATTAGTTAAGAAATTTGCTAAATTATATTATATAAGAGAAATTATTGCTTATATTGAATATTAATAGTTAATATCATATAGGAATAAACTGAAATAGGAAACTAAAATTCTTTTATAATAAATATATTTGTTTAATTTAATATGCATTACTGCAATAAGCCAGATATACAGAATAATAAATTCATTGGATTTTCCTGTAAAAAAGTTAAAAAAAATATATATATTAGGTTGATTTGTTTGAAACATTGATGATTATTCTTACTCAAATGCTGGATTATCCACTTCTGTTCTTGATTTCTCATCTGCTTCATCTTTTCCTTTGCTGAAGAATGAAGAAATGAAAGATATATAGGAAAATCACATATATCACAAGACAAATTACATGCAATTATAGAAACATTTAAAAGCAACAAATAAAAACAAATGACTACAAATAACACTTTCTACAAATAAATTATGGTAAAAAAAGTGTTTAAAAAGTTAGAATAATGTTAATATA
>NW_019389322.1:0-4700 GCF_000671375.1 Centruroides sculpturatus
GTCATCGTCTTAACTAGTGCTTTAAATATTAAATGTTACCAGTAATCATTACTTTCTGTCAATACAATAGTTTAACTTTATTTGCAAAAAAAAAAATACAATAGTTTAAATTGTTGGTATTACTATAGCTGTTTTTAAAGTTGGTAGCAGACAAACAATACTAAATGAATTATATATTAATTAATTAATAATAAATAAATTTTCAAATTATACATTTTTTACTTGCCTTAGCATATCTTTTTGGTACTAGAATCAATAAAACTGGTTTCTCAAGTGATTAAAATAAGTAGATTGAAATGACTATAAACTGAGTGACAGCAAATTCAAAATTTTCAAATTTATATATTTTTTTCAAAGAGTATTGTAGTTTATATGGAATTGATTACTACAGTGTTCCCGCAAACATTTTTTCCATTAAATAAAGCATTAGAATATACCTGTGAAAAGATATAGCCTACTTATTTTTCTAATGTTTTCAAATGAAAGAATTAATTAATTAATTAATTGCAAAAAATTAGAAATATATTAAGAATTTCAATTAATCTATCATAAATTTTTCCATTAAAATATATTCTATAATTATAATTTATTTTTTATTTATTTTTACTTACTTTTCTGTGACTTTCTTTCCAAAACTAATTGAAGATAAAAGACTTCCTGTATTGATATTTGTTCTAAGTTGTAAGGGATTTTGATCAATATATTTGTGATAAAGTATAGAAAATGGTTTGCCTTTTTTACCACTTCCAAATTGCATTTTACTTCCCAAAGGAAGAAAAGCAGCAGAATGTGCCAACAATGCTACCTGGGCTTTTTTAGCTGCTTGAAGTAATTTTGTATTAGCATCAGAGGAATTTAGAAAACTTGTTACCATATCATAGGATTGAGTGATAATTGATGTCTCCAAGTATGCCTAGTTAAAATACATAAGATAGAATGACTCAAAACTGGGTATAAGATAATAGACACTGCATATATAACCAATATCCAGCAAGAAGAAACTACATGAAAGCAAACATTTTCATCTCTGTTTAATGGGCATCATCAGGCTAACTGACCTTCACAGTTGTTAAAACAAACAGAAAAGTTACTAGGAATAGTTGATTGCTTTCCATGTGTTAAAAGGTGAGGGACATAAGAGGGAGGAGAGAAAGATTAAACTTTGTAGATTGACTTCCATGCAGGGAAGAAGGAGTCTACATATCTAAAGTTGATTGCTGAATTTTTTCTTGTGGCTTTGTAAATTTCTAATTGTTCTAAATATCTAAGCTGTTCTTTGTGGGAGGTGCCATGTGGGAGGCATGATTGATTGAAATGTACAATACATCTGTATCAGGGTCAGAGATAAAGGTTGCTAATGTGGTATTGACCAGCTCCTTCATGCTTGAAGTCCAATGTTCTTTGAGGTGGATGTTTTTCTTCAAGATGGCTGATTTCAGTGCCTTAATTTGTTGAGCCTTACCCTTTCATCTGACACCAAAACAGGAATAAGGAACTCCAAACTATCACACAGTATGCCAGACAACATGGCTACTCTCCAAACACAATCAAAGGTATAATTTGTCGTCATTCCTCCACCACCTCCATCCTAATAATTGCACCCATGATACTGTATAAAAAGCTAAAAGAATGGCGGCTCTGTAGAAAGAAATTGCCAGAAATAATAACTTTTGATTAGTTTCCATAAGTCCCTCAAAACCCAACTTTCATCCTTCTCTGCAATGCTAAAGCCCATCCAGACATAACCTGCCAACCTGCTATTCCTAATAACTTTTCTGTTGTGGTGATACACCAATGTATTTTGTTATATTTTATATATATGTTTTATATGTGTTTTTCTATTTTTCCTTCCTTCTTTGTTCTGTGTTCCTTTGTATACTTCCTGGAACTTTCTTTCAAGTGTGGGTGGTGGATGATCTGGTTAGGGGACAAAAGAAAAGAAATAGCCCAGAGGGCAAGTGGGAGATGAGAGGGTCACTTTTGCTTTGGACCTAGAAGAGGGAAGACGTGTCAGAGGTCTCCAGGTCATTGTAGCATCGACTGGAAGAAGGTCACAAAACGTTCAGAAGAAAGAAGTATCGTGACTAAAGAACTAAGAAACTTATTCGTAGACTCTCCCATATGATCCATCCCCAAAAGAAATTCCAGGACGACATCATCCAACCACCGCCACCTCGATCACCAACTCGGGTACCCGTTCATGCTTAAAACTATATTCCTGTCCCTCATGATCTATCCTTTTCTCTCTTTCTTTTTTTTTATTTAGAGTAAGTAGGTTTAAGTTAGAAAATAAGTATTTTCTTTGTATCGCAAAATAAAACTTATTTGACTGTGGATCTGAACAGGTGTTGCTTTTTTTTTGTTGGAAAATAAGGAATCAGGAGTGTCGGAATCCACAAGAATTTTTCTTGTAGAAGTTTATACGAGAAAAAATAAAAGCACGTTTTATTGTTTTAATACCTGTCTGTAAAAATCAAAACTCACCACGTGCATACAACAACACTGTTTGTTTTAACAACTGCAAAGATCAGTTAGCCTGATAGTGAATTTGGTTATTGTTATTAACTGAACATGGACAAAAATATTTGTTTTCTTGTAGATTCTTCTTGTTGCATATTGGTTATATGTGCAGTGTTTAAAACAAACCTTTATTCAATTTACTGACTTTATTTTCTATTTAAAGAAAATTGTAAATAAATTTAAATAAATGCATGATATTTACTTTTAGAGAAGATGCTTTCTCTGTAGATTTTGCTATTGCATTCAGACATTTAGTTTTATAAGCAGTTTCTTTGTGATTACAAAGTGGCAAAACACATGAATGTAAGGCAGAAACTTGGCTAGAAACCTGAGTAACTGTAGGAAATTCTGCAACTGAATTAACTGTATACATCACAATATCGTCCATTTGTTCTTTTGTAAACTGTGTGTTGTTGTTGTTGTTGAAAGAAAAACATGAAAACAAACATAAAGCTTTTAATGAATTCCCTGGAAAAAAAAAACACAGTTTTAATGATAATAAAAACTACAGTAACAAATAAAAGTATTTGTTAAAACTATCAAAAGTTCAACATTAAAATACACTTTATTAAAAATCAAGTCATATTTTTAAAGCTTTTTAATTCTTATCAATTTGTCTTTATGGGCAATTAGTATAGTTCTAATTATAGTACACTTAATTCTTTTTACCTCTATGTCCTTATTCTTGTAAATTTCTGTGTATTATCCTGTCTACTTGGACCTTGTTTATTAATTGGACTTATTATACTGGTATAGTTTCCAATTAGCAAACAGAGGAGAACTTAGTCAAAAGTTAAAATAAAAATGGTATAAAACAAGTCCACAATATATATGGTAAGTTAAAATACATTATAAAAACTTTGTAATCAGAATTTGGTTATCATTATTATCTTTGAATAAGTAGATCTTTTTAAGCTCTGTGCTATTAGCTTCAACATGTAGCTGATAACACATAATTGTTANTTTTTTTTTTTTTTTGATGATATGAAACCGTGCTTTACAATTTGTTTATGCTTCTAACACAATAATAAAGATGAGAAAACCCGCCAAGTGTCTTAATATATACCACTTTATTGTGTTAGAAGCATAAACTAATTAGTTTTATCAAAATTCTAGATGATGATACTGATCAAATAATCACCATTTTGTAGCAATTTGTTATACAGTTTCAATTTATTTGAAAAATTTGTACTTAAAGTTTATTTATTAATTATAATTAGGGTTTCTCTAACGGGATCCTGGAATCCTGGCTGGAAAGAAAACAATCCCAGGATATTCTTTTCTTTCTGGGAAATCCCACAAATTTCTTAAAAATTCACTTTTTTCTTATTTTGTGTTAAGGTCAAGGAAATTTTATAAATAGATACTATAATTAACTTATAAACTGTCAGAATACATTTGTATTTATTAATTTTAAGCCTGCTTATTTGTTTTTAAATTTTTGCTTGTTATGGCATGTCACAGATTGTTAATAATCAATATGTTTTACTTTTACTTTTTTTACAATTATTTTTCAGAATTTGTAATATCTTGAATAATTGCACTGATGCTGTCTTAATTTTTAACCATGCCCAGTAGCTTCAGATTGTGCAAGGATACAAATGACTACGAAGTATGCAAGTATGAAATTTTTTTCTTTATAAATCTGATTATTAAAGCCAAACAAACTGCCGAGTTATCGGGGTGTAAGCTTGATGACGCTATTAAAGCAGCCAAGTGAGACATATCAAGAATACTAGAGGGCAAAAGAAGTACTGTAACACATCTTGAAAATAAACTAGAAATCTTTGAGGCTACAGGTGAAAAAACACATAACATCTGTCTTCTCTTAAATGCATTAAAGACAATTCCACGCATATCAATTGAATTGGAAAGGACATTCTCGGTAGCAGGACTTTTCATTACTAAAATAAGAACGAGATTGAGTAATGAAACTATTGACCATCTTTGCTTTTTAAAATCTTATTATAAAAATTTACAATAATATTTTGTATTATGTTTTATTTAAAAAAATGAAAATTACCTTCTATGTTAGAAGTTTGATCTAATTTCATTTTTTCTTTAAATTTTCAACTCAATTCAAAGGCATTTTTTTTTGTTGTAAGCAATTTGCAACAAACTTTAAAAAATTTTTCTATTTGTGAAAATTTCTATCAATATGTACAAAGGTAATTTTTAAT
>NW_019389323.1:0-4690 GCF_000671375.1 Centruroides sculpturatus
AATGTAATTTTGTGCAATATAGTGTAGAATAGCATTAAAAAGATTCTATCCAAAATAATGATTTATGTATATTTTGAATAAATTTCTGTAACCTACTATAGGATTATGGCCGGCTTCAATTTGACAATAAAATACAAATTTGGATCCTTCTTGCACTTGGCTATCGTTTAAGGGAACTGTGAATATGGGAGGTTTTCCATTAATTGTCCGTCTTTGAAGTTTTGGACTTTCAATTATCTCCTTTCTAATAATTTTTGGAGAAGATGTATGAATTGTTGTGACTTGTTTTTCAGAAATTTCAATTGGTTTATGAATAATTGTTGAAAATTCTGAATGAAATTGTCTTGATGCTTCAGCCTTGATGTCCTGTTAGAAAAATTAAAAATAACATTATGTATTTAAAATGCTATTTTTATTTCTTAAATAATGCTAATTTTTCTTAAAAGATTAATATTAAAAATTATTAAAAGTATATAAATAAACACTTTTCTTTAAAAATAAAAATGTTTATTAATATAATTTTAATTATTTTCTTTTAAATAAATTTTTTTGATTCTAATATTATGATCAAGAAATACTTAGAAACTTATTGAATAAATAACAATATTCTATAATAATTTGTTTAACCATTTTATTTAAATTTAAATTATTAAATTTTTTTTAACTTATCAGTTCATTATTCTTAAAATGTAAGTTAATATTAAGTAGAGTAAGTAAATAAGACTGCAGTTAAAGAAAACTCTGATTTTATTAAATTTAACATTAAAAAAACAGGTTAAATAATTAAAAAATGCATAATTTGAATATTTATTTATTATTATTATTATCATCAAATAATATACAAGATCCAATCAAAAAGTATCTGACTTTATTTTTTTTTTCTTTGCAAGTATTTGCAAGCTAGGGAGGAGATTATGTCATCATATGACCTTGAACCTAACTGCATTTGTGTGAATTTTGTGAGCCTGTCTTACCCTGCAGTCTCTGTCATGCAACTGAGATAGATGCATTAGACATGCAGCTATCTCAGTTGCAGTTTATAGCAGCAGTTAATGCTGTTATTATTGCATTAGTGATTAAGTCCCCACCCTGATATCCCCACCTTATGATGGTGGGGTTTGTGTGTGTCAATGACCCTGAGGGCTTAACCAGTGGTAGCCATGGCAGAAAGGTTGCTGGTGAGAGATCAAACCATGGGTGGATTTAGGTTTTTTGGGTGCCTAGGGCTTATTGAAGTCCAATGGGCCCCATTTTTTTTGTTAGATTAAGAATCTTTAAATTGGGGTTTAAAATTCATTTTAATAACATAAAAATCAGAGTTGAAATATATTTATTTATGAAATTAATGGAATTAATAAAAACATTAAAAATTTATTATAATAATTCAATTTTTGTGGGTCCTTGACACTTGGGGGCCCAGGACTCAAGCCCTATTAGTCCCTATATAAATTCGTCCCTGGGTCAGACTAAGGGAGGGTCCAACCCCCAACTTGGTCCTCCAGGTTGGGAGTTGGGGTTGGTCCCTCAAAAAAAAAAAAAAAAAACTTTCANGTAAGTGCTTGAATGAGTGAGAGGGTTTTACATGCATCTTCTGGTGTTTATACAAGAGAATTTGGCAAATGTGGAGTGTTTCTCTATGTTAGTTTCTGTCTGAAAGAGTGTTTTAAATCTTATGAATGCATTAATGACAGGATTGTCTGGTTGAGAATGAAAGTATGTGTGATGTCTCTCTGGTTATTCAATTTGTACTTGGACAATATATGACACAGTAGAAAGAAGAGCAAATCAGTGTGAAAGTGAGTTGTGAGAGTTCAATTACTTATTATATGCTGATTATAGTGTTCTACTGGCTGAAAGCCAAAGTTAACTGCAGTATCTTATGTTGAAGTTGAATGAAAGCTGCAAAAAAATGGCATTAAATTGAGAGAAAACAAAAGTTTTAGTGTTTGAAAAAGATGAGCAAGTGAGTGAGTGCAAGATACAGCTGAATGGTGTGATGATAGAGCAGGTTAGTTTGTTTACTTGAGAGGAATGGCAGAATAGATAGGGAATTGGAAGATGAGTGAATGCTTGTATGAAAGTGGTTGGATGCACAGGGCATTTGGTTTGTAAGAATATGTTTCTGAAGAAGGCAAGTATGGCTATGTACAAGAGTATGGTCCTCTCAACTCTGCTTTATGGTTGTGAAACATGGGTGTGGGGAGCAAAGCATAAGCAGAATGACTGCAGCTGAGATGAGATCTCGAGGTATACATGAAGTGTGACAAGGAAAGAGCTAGTGAGTAATGAGGAAGTGTTGGTGTAGTTCGATGTGAAAGAGGATGCAATTGAGCAAGTGCATCAAAGATGTCTGCATTGATTTGGCCATGAAGAGAGAATGTCAAAAGATAAGGTGTATAAGAATGTGGAGGGAAGGAGAGAGTATGGAAGACTAAGGAAAAGATAGGCTGAGTAAGTGGAAGACTGTCTAAAAGAGAAACAGACAAAGAGTGAAAGAAGGATACTGAGAGTGTGTGAAAAGAGTCATGAATGTGGAAGAAGCAAAAGAGGTATGTATGGATACTGAGAGTATGGATATGTAGAGGTATGTATGGATAGACAGAAATGGCACAAGATTGTCAGATATGGGTGAAGTGCATCATTTCAGCAAGCTCTAGAGCAAAAGTTTGGTGAGTGTTCCTGGTGTGCTATGCCCTGCCCATATGACATTCTTTAGAGAAGTGAAGCTTGCAGGGTGCCATGCGCAGGAAAGACACTTTTTTCTTGGCCATCCCTTTAGGGAAGCTGTGACAGTGTAGTAGTAGTGGTGGTGGTGATTAAGTGAAAATGGAAGAACATGACAGATCCTGATTTCATGAAAATTATAACCAGAGATGACACTTGGGTCTAGGTATGATCCTGAAACAGAGGCAAATCATCCCAGTCAAAAATGCTATGGTTTCCATAGCCAAAGAAGGAACAGCAATCATGCAGCAATATGAAGGTAATGTTGATTTTTTTTACCACTAGAGCATAGTTCATCAGGAATATGCCTCTCATGGACAAACTGTGACAAAGGAGTACTATCTGACTGTTTTACATTATCTATGAGATGCTGTGATCTCTTATACCTAACAGCATTCATCATAACAATGCTCTGGCCCAGAGATCATATCTCATCCAGACATTCCTTGCAAAACATGGTATTGCACACATTCAGCAGCCTCCTTACTCCCTAGACCTAGCTCTAGCCAACTTTTGGCTCTTTCCTAAACTCAAGATGCCATTCAAAGGAAAGAAATTTCAGGATGCAAAGATGATCAAGACTAATGCAATAAAGTGTCTGATGGAGATCCTGATAAGTGACTTTGAAAAATGCTTCTAACAGTGAAAGCACTGTTGGAAGAAGTATGTGAACTCAAAAGGGGCCTATTTTGAAGGGAACTAGTGTATGAATCTAACAGATACATAGGTATTTTTCCCTGACCACAGGTCAGATACTTTTTGATCAGACCTTGTATAATGTCTTACTTTAATAATCTTTTCTTTTGCTTGTTCTTCTTCAGCTGCCTTCAGATTTTCAATAAGACTATATAATTCTTTTTTAATTACTTCTAATGATTCGCTCATGTCTTTGCTTCTTATTGTCAATTGCTGAACTATACTAGGAGTTTTTCCTTCTATTATTTTAAAAAAATATTATTACATTTTATTTCAGATAAAAATAAAATATTAAATTTATTGTCTAATTAATTGCACTGAAATATTTCCAAAGTTTATGTATCTTACCAAACAATTGAAGAACAAGTATTGAGATTTTATAAAATCTTTCTTCTTGTTTAATTTTGCCTGTTGAGAGAAAATCTTCAACTTCTTTTAATAATCTCTCTGCATCATTAGTTGTCTTACACAATGATGATTTTCGCGCAATAGTAACTAACAATTGACTTCCTTCTTTAAACCAGTCTTTGGCCTAAAATTTTATTAAAGAAGAATAATGTTTATTACGATTTAACAAAAAGATTTCCAGGACATATTTAATAACATAAAACCATCTTCATGATAGATTTGGTAAAGAAAGATGCATAATACAAATGTAAAAAAAAATTAGTGATTAATGGCAATTTTCAATGAGCTTTAAAACAAAATTAATTATAACATGATAAATATTTTGATTTTTCAAAATATTTCTTGAACCTTTATATAATTATTTATTTATATTTATACAGTAGTATTCTGATTAGAAAATATTAAAATTTTATGCAAAATTACTTGAAATCAAATAAAAAATTTAATATCTTACTTCTTCTATGAGCTGAAAACATTCTATAGCTATGTTAATAAGATGATGAACTTTGCTTATTTCTGCCTGAATTGAAGTCCATTTTATTCTTAATGCTTCTATTTCTCTTTGAATACTATCTGATTTGCTATATTTGAAAGTTCCCATAAAAATTCTAATTTTTTGATCCAAATGCTAATAAAAATAAATAAAAATATATTTTTTATTGTATATTTTGAAGATCAATTTGCAAATAAGAATATTTCATAATACCTCAACACCTTTCTGTAAATCTCTAAAAGTCCAAAGTGCTTGTTTGGCAGCATCTAAAGAATCTCTAAAACTATTTTCAATTGATTTCAACTGTTTCTGGACAGGTGGGAGTTGGGGTTCCCTCAAAAAAAAAAAAAAAAAAAGCTTTCATTAAAA
>NW_019389324.1:0-4693 GCF_000671375.1 Centruroides sculpturatus
GCTTACTTTCATATATCAATTATAATAAATAAGACTCAGAGCAACTACAAATTATATAAATATTTTCATTTTGTTAAGTTAATTTGTTGGTATTTTTACTGTCAAGTCAAAACTTGCAAGCGCTAAAAGACAGAAATTATAATTGTTTGGCTGCATATACATATCTTTTTTTTTTCAGAGTTGTAGATAGTTTTTTGCAAGGGCCTATTCTCTACTAGTTTTTTCTCTTTTTTTTTCTTTTAATTTCCAAAACTATCATTTTTTAGTTTGGCAGATCGCTCGTTAATCTGCATATAAATAATCCGACAAATTAATATTTTTGTTTGTTTGTGTGTTCTTCAAGTATAGAGTATAACAAAAAGTATAAACACTTTTGTTTATAAAATGTGTATACAAAAAATTGTGATACTCTAGCGTAATTAATTCGTAGGGATATCATGTCACTCACTGTATAAGATATACTTTTTTTGTCATTTGGTTTGTCAGAAATGAATTTCAAGCCATGTTCCTCATCAGTCTGACTAAGAGTACACTATAATTAGATAAACTCTTATATAACTCATGCAATGATAAGTTTCAAAATATGTACGTGAAAATGATCATTTCAGGTCTAACGAAATAAAAACTGGTAACAATAGACATTCTAACTTCACACAAACAGCATGCTTTGTACAATTATTGCCATTTCTTCAGAAAATGCAATTCTATTTTTATTTTTCTGGCTCTATTATATATAACAGAGAAAATACGACAATTTCTAAAAAAATGACCTGTCAAAATTTTTAGTTTCGGACTTTGACAACTATTAAATATTGAGANTGATGTTGTGTTTAAAGGTCAGGTAAATATGTCAATTATAATAATTATTTAATATTGATAATTTTTATTTCATTAATGTCTGATACAATACAATTAGTAGCAAATTGCTCACTTCCAATCAGTGACTAAAATCACTAAATGATTTCATAATACAAGTAAAAAAAATTAATAATATAAATGCAAAGTTATCACATACAACATAACGAAGCACCTTTTGATAACAGTTTATATTTAATTAATTTTAAATATTCCAATTGCTTTCTATAGAAAACATTTGTAATTTGGCCAATCATAATTCGCTTTAGAATGAATTTTTTACTTGTGTAAAGCATTTTTTAGATATTTTCAGAAAAATATTTTTTATAGCGAAGAGTAACAACTATTAAACATTTAAAGTAAAATTTAAACTCTAAATTTACAATTATATTTAAAATTAAATAACAATAATAGCTTGTTTTCTAGCAAAATATCATGGAAAAGAAGAAGGAAAACTTTATTCAGAGATATATTGAGCTATTAGCAGATAGTCTTCATTTGGAGTATGTTTTCTTTCATACAGTATACGTAAATCTTATTAAATGTGATAAATATATCTTTCTTGTTTCATTTTAGGTTGGAAATCAGAACTTACCTAAAAGATGTAATAAATCTATATTCAGCAGTAATATTGTCTTAATAGAGAAGTTGTGGCCGACGTTTTCGACGCAAAAACGTGTACATTGGACGTTCGACGCTGCCTTCCTGTGAGCCTAGAAGTTTCACAATGGCGTTTAGAAAATCGAGCACGATTCTACTAACGACTTAAACACCATTGTCAAACTTCTAGTCTCACAGGAAGGCGGCGCCGAACGTCCGACGTACCTGTTTTGCGTTGAAAACGTTGACCGCAACATCTCTAATATGTATTTCAATAATTTAATTTTATTCATTAGGCAGACATCGCCATCTGTGGTTATGAAATGAAAGATTCTTACTTATCTTATTCTTCGTCCGTAACTCACATTCCAACTACATTTGCTATACGTGCTGCAAGACCCTTAGATAAAGCCTATATCTTGGTAAAACCTTTCGATTTAATGGTAATCTTTCTATAAATACTATTTTCTCTATATATTAAAAAACGTATTTTCACTATACAAATAGAAATTTACATGGCCAATGAAATATTTGATAACGTATCAGATTCACTGATCGGTAGTATAAATCAATGGAACACTTGAGCCATCAGCTAAAGGAAATATGCTATCAGCGAAAATATTTATAGTATATTTAACACATAAATTTGAAAATATTTTCTATGAACCTGATAGATATTTAAAGAAAAGTAGAGATACCACGTGTCCAGAGCTTTAGCGAAGCACAAACTGAGACTCAATTACAAGAGTTTAGTGGTGTCATCTATTTGGCCACTGCTGTGCTATTACAAATCAATGTGAAATATATCGAAAAAAAAACGTGTTTTTTATGTAATGTGTAATGAAAAAATCGAAATTTCTAATTTCTTAAATAGAACAAACAATCTTACAATTTATCTTTTTATAATTTTAAAACTTTATGAAATAATATACTTTAAGACGTCTCAAAAAGGCCACTTAAAAAACATCAAAACTTTGCATGAAGCAAATATTGTTTGGTGGTTATTTTATGTACAGCAAAACATTCCTGAACAAAAAGCTACAATTTACAGACGGTCGTTATTGAAGGTTTCACTATATTACAGAAACATAAATATTTTTTAAAAATACAAAATGATTCTGAAAATTTTGAATTTTAGATTTGGATTTGTATTCCTCTTTCTTTTCTCATCATTTTGTTTACTTCGTATGGAATAATGAAAAAAGAGAATAATTATAGAAACAAGGAAATGCCGAAATTTTCCACTTTATTTTGGATTATATTGAGAAACTTTCTTCGACAAGGTGAGTATTATTATTCTATGAATGATGTCAACTTTCATAAACTGAATATTATACGAAAATAATGTGTACATGTAGAGTAGTGAAATAATTTTTTGTCAGTAATGAATTATAATGTCATGATTTTAATAATAGGTAAGGTAAATGCACCGGTAGTGGACACTGCATGAGTAATGGACACTCTAAACTTCAAATATGAGTAAAAAGTTTGTAGATGGCTTCACTGTTCAAACATACAAATCATTCAGTAGTCAAAAGTTCTCTATACTGAATGATTTGTATGTTTGAACAGTGAAGCCATCTACAACCTTTTTACTCATATTTGAAGTTCAAAGTGTCCACTACTCATGCAGTGTTTACTACCGGTGCTTTTACCTTAATAACAATTATTGTCATAAATATGTTTACATCTGTTCGTTTAAATATTTTTGTTTAGTTTCGTTAATTTTTAGCAAAAATTTACAAAATGGTTGGCTTGTATTTACTAACGAAAATACTATTTGATATTTCAGTAAATTTGACATTTTCAGAGTTATTCCTGCGCATTTGCCGCGACAGCTTACACATGACACGTTAAAAAATATTGTATATTTATTTTATTACAACTGGAAGAAGCGTTGCCGTTGCTGTGGCTGTTGGCATGTTTTGGTCTTGCGCTAATTGTGCCTAAGAGTTAGAAATTGTTTTTTATTATAGACGAGCAGACCCAGCCACGCGTTGTTGTGGCTCAAAATGTATCTATTATAAATGTATAACACTTCCCCGGTGTGGGGGGAATTTTTCGAAAAATTTCTTCTTAGTGTACATTCTCTTGGCGTACCCTATTAAAACACAATCAAAAACGCAAAAACCCGCATCTAAAATAGTATAATAAAAGCCAAGTTCTTCAAGGTAAGCCTTAATCCTGTCCCTCTCCCCCACGGGGGGAATATTGAAAAATCCCTTTTTAGTGTATATTCTGTTAATGTACCCTATAAAACGCAATCGAAAACGCAAAAAACTAAAATAGTAGAAATGAAAGCAGAGTTCTTTATGGTAAGCATTAATCCTGTTCATCTCCCCCCAGTGGGGGGAATTTCGACACGTATATTATATAAAAACACGTGCGTATTCGAATGCAGCGTTGTGTGAAAATTTCAAAGAAATTGGTAGGAACAAACGAACATTACATTCTTATTTATATAGATAGATAGATAGATGATCTGCTTTAGTTCATCCTCACAGAAAAGCAAACTTAGGGCGTCATACTCGTAGCGCCATCTGTTGGACATAAAAGCTTAACCCTGGATGATATCTTTTAATTTATATGAATGTTTAAAAGAATAATATAGGTTTGATTAGTGGTAAACATTCCGAGAATCATAAAGATGCTACAGTTAAAATTTGGTAACCATTGGTTCAGTAGTTTTCACAGTTAGTAGTCACAAACGAAAAATACATTGTCTCTTTATATAGTATATAGATATAGATATAGATAAGTTTGTCAAATGAAAAAAGTATATAATTCGGAAGGTAAAGTTATGCTGGTTAATGGAACTTTGAATGAGAGGGTGACGACCCTCCAAAATATATACAACTCTGTGTGATCAAAAAATCTCTTATGAAACATACCCCTACGCGCGATCATTCACGATATCTAGTCCTGTAAATAATCGCATACGTCATTTCTGGCGATTGTTATCGGGAGTTGCGGGAAATACAAAATATTTGTTGGGACAAGCAATTTGATGACAAGACAAGTGAATTAAATGAACTTACTGTCATGGTGTTCGGTATAATAGTTAAATTTCGAAAAACAGAAAAAGGAGTTAAGCGTTTCACCAGGTAAGGTTGAAAGTGGTTTAGGGATGTATATTTCAAACAAAAGGTTAATTTAAAAAATAAGCTGAAGAAATTGAGGAGACTTCGACAGGAATGGAGATTATAAGAATATCTGTTAACGAAGCAAAGATTTAGAT